>NC_133322.1:14095220-14096587 GCF_012295235.1 Primulina huaijiensis | reverse complement strand
TTATTTTTAGGATTTTCAATATCAACAGCACCATGAGGATAAACAAATTTAACTATAAATGGTCCTGACCATCTCGATCTTAGTTTTCCTGGAAATAAATGCAAACGAGAATTATAAAGTAAAACTTTTTGTCCAATTTCAAATGACTTTCTCATAATATTTTTATCATGAAAGGCTTTAGTTTTATCTTTATAAATCTTTGAATTTTCATATGCATCATTTCTTAATTCTTCTAGTTCATTTAATTGCAATTTTCTTAATTTAGATGCATCATCTAAATTAATATTAAATGCTTTAATTGCCCAATAAGCTTTATGTTCAAGTTCAACCGGTAAATGACAATGCTTACCAAAAACANGACTTAGATAGTCACGGAGTACCGTTATCCGCCACTTAACCGGGAAATGAACTAGAATCTGTAAAAACAAAATGATAATATCAAACAATTATTGTGGATCATATAAAGGCATAAAATCATCATTAAGAATTTCATTTTCTATAAAAGGCTTAAGTCTTTGCCCATTAACATTAAACACGTCCTTATTTTTAGGATTTTCAATATCAACAGCACCATGAGGATAAACAAATTTAACTATAAAAGGTCCTGACCATCTCGATCTTAGTTTTTCTGGAAATAAATGCAAACGAGAATTATAAAGTAAAACTTTTTGTCCAATTTCAAATGACTTTCTCATAATATTTTTATCATGAAAGGCTTTAGTTTTATCTTTATAAATCCTTGAATTTTCATATGCATCATTTCTTAATTCTTCTAGTTCATTTAATTGCAATTTTCTTAATTTAGATGCATCATCTAAATTAATATTAAATGCTTTAATTGCCCAATAAGCTTTATGTTCAAGTTCAACCGGTAAATGACAATGCTTACCAAAAACTAACCTATATGGTGACATCCCTAATGATGTCTTAAATGCAGTTCTATATGCCCATAATGCATCAGTTAATCTTAAAGACCAATCTTTTCGATTTGGATTAACTGTTTTTTCTAAAATTTGTTTTATTTCTCTATTTGCAAGTTCAACTTGACCATTACTTTGAGGATGATATGGGGTAGAAACTTTATGTGTAATGCCATATTTTCTTAACAAAGAAGAAAATGATTTATTTATAAAATGACTTCCCCCATCACTAATTATTGCTCTAGGTATTCCAAATCGACTAAAAATATTTTCTTTTAAAAATTTTATAACAACTTTATGATCATTAGTTCTACATGCAATTGCTTCAATCCATTTTGAAACATAATCAACAGCGACTAAAATGTACGTATATCCAAAAGATAATGGAAATGGACCCATAAAATCTATCCCCCAACTATCGAATATTTCAATAATTATGATTGGATT
>NC_133322.1:13998720-14094315 GCF_012295235.1 Primulina huaijiensis | reverse complement strand
TTCAATTTCATTATCATATTCATTTTCATTAATACTTGGTTGTTTACATAAATTGAACACATTAAGTTCTAGAGTCATATTTCCAAAAGACAATTTCATTATTCCATTTCGACAATTAATTAAAGCATTTGAAGTTGCTAGAAATGGTCATCCCAATATTACTGGAATTTCATTATGTACTTCTATTGGTTGTGTATCCAAAACAATAAAATCTACAGGATATATGAATTTATCAACTTGAACCAACACATCTTCTACAACACCTCTAGGTATTTTGATTGACCTATCTGACAGTAAGAGAGTAACAGAAGTGGGTTTTAATTCTCCTAAATTAAGTTTTTCATAAACTGAATAAGGAAGTAAATTCACACTTGCTCCCAAATCTAACAAAGTTTTTTTAATTTTATTTTCTCCAATAATACATGAAATTGTTGGACAACCAGGATCTTTATATTTTAAACTAGAATTATTTTGAAAAATAGAACTTACTTGTTCAGCCAAGAATGCTTTCTTCTTCACATGCAATTTTCTCTTCACAGTACATAAGTCTTTTAAAAATTTTGCATATGAAGGTACTTGTTTAATAGCATCTAATAATGGAATATTTATCTTTACCTGTTTAAAAACTTCATAGATATCAGAATCATTTTTTTGTTTTTTAAGATTTTTTAATGCATGAGGAAATGGTGGAGGTTTATTTGATTCATTTACTATTTCAGATGATTTATCATTCAACATATTATTTTTAGAATTTAAGGTATCATCATTCTCAAAAGTATCAGGATTAGCATCCTTACTCTTTGATTTTAAATGATCCTTGTTTTCATTACTATATGGATCATTAACTATTTTACCACTTCTAAGGGTAATAACAGATTTTATTTGATCAATTTTTTCATTTTTTAATTCTTGATTTTGATTTTTAGGATTAGGTTGAGTTTGAGATGGAAATTTTCCTTTTTCATGAATATTAAGTGCAGATGCAAATTTTGCAAGAGTTTCTTTCAAATCAGTCAAAGATTGACTGTTTTGATTATTGATAGATTCTTGCTTTTGGATAAATGCATGAATTACATCTTCAAAGTTTTTTCTTTGAGGTGTAACATAAGGAATATAACCTTGATGATTTTGGTTATTTTGAAAATATTGTTGTGAGGGTTGTGCATTATTATCATTCCTCCAACTACAATTAGGATGATTTTTCCATCTGGGATTATATGATGTTGAAAAAAGATCTAATATTTGTTTTTTATAATTGTTAACATAATTTGCTTGTTCATGGAGACATTCTTTAAATGAAGGTAATGTTGGACAATCTTTTGTAGCATGATCATGTGTATCACATATATGACAAACAATTTCTTGAATACTTTTTAATTGACCACTCTTTTTCATTTCTAATGACTCAATTTTTCTTTCTAAAGATGCAAGTTTAGCTTGAATATCCATATCATCTTTAAGATTATAGATACCACCCTCATTTGTTGAATTATTGATTTTAGTTGTTGGTGGTTCTATTGTGCCTATATTATCCCAATATTGAACATTTTCTGCTAATGAATCCAAATACTCCATAGCTTCATTTGGGTTTTTATCTTCAAAAGTTTCATTACACATGAATTCTATCATTTGCCTATCTTTAGGTATTAGACCTTCATAAAAATGAGAAACTATTCTCCATGTTTCAAAACCATGATGTGGGCATGTATTAAGTAATTATTTATATCTATCCCAACATTGATAAAATGTTTCTCCTTGTTTTTGAGAAAAAAGTAGTAATTTGTCTTTTAAAAGAGTTTGTTCTATGGGAAGGAAAAAACTTTTTGAGAAATTGTTGTTGCATTTCTTCCCATGATCTTATTGAACTTGATCTCAAATTTTGTAGCCATGTTTTAGCTTTATCTTTTAAAGAAAAAGGGAAAAGCTTTAATCGAACTATATCCATGCTACAATTTTGATCATTATAAGTGTTACAAACTTCCTCAAATTCTCTTAGATGTAAATATGGATTTTCAGAATCTAAGCCATGAAAATTTGGTAAAAGTTGAATAATTTGAGGTTTAAAGTTGAAATTAGATGCATCAGGAGGAAAAACTAAACAAGATGGGGCACTAGTTCTAATAGGGTTCATATGGTGCCTAAGTGTTCTTAATTGATCATGTTCTTGATTATTATTATTATTATTGTTATTATTGTTATCATTATCTTGATTATTTGAATTATCATCCATGTTTAAATTATTTTCAGATACTCGAATAAGTCTACCACTTTTTTTTCGACTCCAAATACTCATAAAAAAAAAACAACACAATACTTATAAATAAAACATAATTAACAAATATAAACTTAATTTATACCTCCCCGGCAACGGCGCCAAAAACTTGCTACTACTTAAATTATAATTCACCCAAGTGTAGGTTGTCTGCAAGTAATATATTTCGTAAGTACGAGATCGATCCACAGAGAGGTTATTTTAAGTTTAAATTTATTAATTTATAGATTACCAAATGCAAGAACGAAGTTTACAAATTATAAATTTTGTCAAGGCTCGAGGATTTATTCTTGGTTTATGCAATATTGTTTAACTAAAAGTAAAACAAAGGAAACCACCATAAATAATGGTTCCAAGAAAATAAAAATATTTAAACACACACCTAATATAATATAGTTCCCACTATAGAAAATACCGAATTCACCGATATTTTATATATGGTACCTATGATTATATATATAACTATATAAATATATAACTGCATAAAATAAATGTTAAATTAAATCATTATATTTCATTTAGAACAACCGGCAGAGCCACGCTATTGCCTAAATGAAATATATGATTTAATAAGTTAGTTGCGGGAAAGTAAAAGTTAGTTGCGATAAAGTAAAAGTTAGATGCGGAAAGTAAAAGTTAGTTGCGATAAAGTAAATGTTAGATGCGGAAAGTAAAAGTTAGTTGCGATAAAGTAAATGTTAGATGCGGAAAGTAAAAGTTAGTTGCGATAAAGTAAATGTTAGATGCGGAAAGTAAAAGTTAGTTGCGATAAAGTAAATGTTAGATGCGGAAAGTAAAAGTTAGTTGCGATAAAGTAAATGTTAGATGCGGAAAGTAAAAGTTAGTTGCGATAAAGTAAATGTTAGATTGTTAGATATCATAATATTTCATTTAGAACAACCGGCAGAGCCACGCTATCGTCTAAATGAAATATATGATATAACTATATAAATATATATATATATATATATATATATGTATAATATAACAATAATAATTGATGAAATATTTATTGTATCAAAATTAAACAACAAATCAAGATAACCACTTAAATGGTATCAAGCATTTGATGTAAATTGATAACAACAAATAATTCATTTTTATACCTACAATAAAAAGAAATTAGCAAAATGAAAAGAAATAAAGAAAGAATATACAAAATATAAACAATCTTACTTCACCAAGAATTCATCCTCTTCACCTTGACATAATAGATTTAGCTTTCCATGAACTTACTTTTGATCAACACTAAAAACATCACTCATAATTTGGAAAATGAAAAATATATTGGAACTTAGAACTTTTATACACACTCACACTATATTTTACAATGAGATAGAATGATTCTCAAGCTAGCACAAGGCCTCTATTTATAGGCCAAATGAGAGAAAGGGTCAAAAATTCTATTAATGCAATGTAGTTGTAATAGTAGTCTTTGTCTCCTCCAACTTCAATTCCATGCCCCTTCTTTCAATGCTTTGTTCCACGACTTTAATCACCGAATTTGACTCAGCTCAAAACAGCAAACATGTGGGGAATTGTCTGTAGATGAATTTGGCCACTTGGTTCACCTCATTTGGTTAAATATTGAAATAGTTATGATTTTTTTACTATATGCTGGTCATGGTGAAAGTAAATTTGTCCTCCTTTTGATATTTTCACAATTTGATCATCTTAACCAACTTTTTAGGCAATCATGTCTTCTGCAAAGTTGTAGATAATTTCTCAAGGATTCCAAAAATATTTGAATTACCTCCATTTGAATTTTCTAGCTTGAGTTATCATTATTTTACCAACACGTAGAAAATCTGAAAATAAAACATATTTAGTAAGACATTTAAATATAAACACACAATACTAAAATAACATAATTTTATAATTTTAATGAAACTTAAATTTTAAAATATAGGTTTTAATATATAATAAATTATTAATTTTAAGTTTCATCAGGAACCAAAATTAACTCTAGCGGAGTTCACCTACAATAATAGCTATCAATCATAAATCGGGATGGCTCCTTTTGAGGCACTTTATGAAAGGAAATGTAGATATTCTATTCATTGGGACGAAGTTGGTGAAAATAGAGAGATTGGTCCAGACGTGATTGAAGAGACTACCGAAATTATAGTCAAAATTCGCGATAGAATGAAGACGGCGCAAAGACGACAAAAGAGTTATGTAGACAAGCGACGGAGGGACTTGGAGTTCGCAGTGGGCGATCATGTATTTGTGAAAATAGCGCCTATGAAGGGTGTTATACGTTTTGGCGAAAAGGGCAAGCAAAGTCCAAGATTTATTGGACCATTTGAGATTTTGGAGAGGATTGAGACACTATCCTAAAAAGTGGCATTGCCACCAACACTTTCAGGAGTTCATAATGTGTTCCATATTTCGATGCTGCGGAAGTACATGTCGAACCCGTCACATGTACTAAAATATGAGCCTCTTCAATTAACTCCAAATATGACATATGAAGAAAGACCCGTTCGGATCTTAGCAAGGCAAGAAAGAAGATTGCGAAACAAAGTCATTCCAATGGTTAAGGCCAAGTAGCTGAATCACTCGGAAGAGGAATCTACTTGGGAAACCGAGAGGGACTTGAATGGTCGCTATCCAGAACTATTCAGTAAGTTCTAATTTTGAGGACGAAATTTTATTTAAGGAGGGGAGGAATTGTAAGGTCCAAAATTAAAACGACGTAATCCAACTGCATGCAAATCTAGGAAATATGAAAAATGAGTAATTAATTGATTTTAATTTCTAATTGATTATGTGACGTACTTGTTTATATGCTAAATGAGATATTATTATCATCATGCATAAAATTGTATTTCTAAGGAATATTCAAGTTGCGATCCAGGAACGGAGACCGAGGGCTGAAAAACGTAAATTGTTTTCATTAAATAATTGTTTTTAATTATTTTAATTAAGGGTGATGCTTTTTATTATTTTTGAAAATAAGGGATTTTGAGGTGATTTTATACGTCGAGACGTAAATTTTATCGGTGATGGTTTTTCAACTAAAATACGAGCTTTTTGGCAACCCGGCTAATAAATTCACAAATTTATTTTAACAATAACTTTGTTAATATTTTATTTAAATCCTAATTAGACTAATGGGCTTAATTTTATGGCTTGATAGGCCTAAGCATAGTTAGCAAACTAATTAGCTCTTTAAAGTTTTTTAATCACCAAAACCCTCACTTTTGCATCTCAAATTCACGGCCACCCACTTTTAATTTCTGAAAACTCTCTCCCAACCACTCTTATCTCACGGCACACATAAACACACTTTGGGAAGGAAAAACTCGAAGGGTTCAAGGAGATTAAAGCCTAGGTTGCGTCTCGTTCTTCGTCGTCAACGGTTTTTCGTGTGTAAAAAACGCAAAGGCACGCCTATTATTCCCTTCAAACCATCATCACATCATATTATATTTTTATGCCTGAAAAGTTTTGAAATATGTAACACTTTGAATTATTTTCGTATGGATGGCTTATGTCAATATTTTTGCATGAACTTTCCTTCAAAATCCATGTGTTTGTATTGCTTAAGGGCTGCCATGACTTAAGGTATGATCACACACGGTTTTACATGAGTTTGGAAGCCTTAGAAACCAACAAAAACACCACTCACCCTCATCGATCACAATCTGGTGTGTAGTTGCTGTCAAGGATGAAAGGGTGCTGTTTTATGTCTTCACGGCTGGGCTTGGTGTGGCTCCTGTCCAGGGGCTAGCCAGGGTCGTGGGGGAGTCCAGGGAAGAGTCCTAGCAAGCTTGAGGGCTTGGGAGGAGTCCTTGACAGCAAGGACTCCTACGCGAGAGTTGCGGTGAGGGACGCGCAGGTTCTGTAATTTACACAGACTTGTGGGCTTGGTCCAGGGGGCCTGGGGTGGGTCAGGGGGTGTCCTTAGGGTCCTAGGTAAGTGCACTTATGAAGAGTACTTGTCCAATTGGGCACCTCTCGGCCAGCTTAGGGTAGAAGAGTAGGGGCTCGATTTTATGTTTGGGGCAGTTTCCTTGGGATCTTTGGGTCTAGTAGGGTACTCTAGGGTGTTGGTCATGGTTTGTATCAACATGTCTCGAGGATGACTCGATAAAATCAAAAGATGGCTCGGGGGCGAAGATAAGGTGTCATGTTAGGGTTTCTATAATAAAATAAATTGAAAAAACACGGCTCACGGGGGTCGAGTCATTGTTCATGGGGGCTAAAATAATATAAAAAGGATAAATTTAGAATTTAGGAATTTTATATTAAAGTTTGGGATTTTCGGAATTAAAACGCCTACAAAACGTCTAATTACGAATTAATTAAAAAGCCTAGTTTTTAAGCTAAATAAAATTGTGAGAATTTTTATCTAGGCTTAAATAATTATTTGGGACATGTTAGAGTTAAGAAAACCAAGAAAATGTCAAAACGTAAAATGTCACGTCCACGGATAAAACGGTCTTTTTACACCGGAAAATTAGTAAACGTCATGGCAGTGCCCTATTTGCTATTTTAAATGATAATATGATTATGTAACATATTTATGAATTTTTATATGTTGAAAGATGATTTTTAAATGTTCATGGATTATTAAGGGTTAAATTGGACTTTTAAAAGATATGTTGCATGCTTGGTTTCAAAATAAAATGATATGATATACACGTTTTTATTAAGTGATGATAACATGTTGAAGGACGTGAAGGGATTGTGACTACTACATGTTGGAAATATCGTGAGGGTTATGGTCCAGGTGGGAGCCCGACGATGGAGTTTCCTTGGATACGGATACGGATACGGATACGGATACGAATATGTTAATACGTAGGCTAGGGCCCAGTTGACCGGTGAGAGTGTTGCTGGTGTCCCCCGCCGTCCAGTACTGTGGTTTTCTTTAGATGGATCCATCGCCCAATACGATCAAGAATACGAGTCACAATCACGATCTAAATTCAACAAACATGAATATGAATATGAATATGGACATGGACACGAATATGGATATGATATGAATATGTTTATGTGATATGTTTAAGATTTTGGAAAAATGTTTAATTTTAAAGTTTATGCATTATTAAGAAAATGATATTTTAAGTACAAGTATTTTTCACTGTTATATTTTAACTGTATTACGTATTACTTGTTATCAAAGATAGGACGTGTTGAGTCTTTAGACTCACTAGGTGTGTATGATGCAGGTGATATAAATAACTATGAGATTGGAGGTCTTGACGAGTGACTTGCTGGGCGGTCGGTGCACATAACCCGAGGATCAGCGCTTCTATTTCCGCATTTAAGTTTATGATTTTAAGTTAAGGATTTTTACGACATTTTATTTATGTTTTTGAGAGATTTTGAGAGGTTTAGTATGGACTACACTTTTCAACATTTATTGCTTTTTAGGTTGGTAAACGATTTACGATTTCGTGTTTGACTATTCCCTTGGATTTTCAGTTAGTAGTTGGATGCTTTATTTTAAAAATTAGCGCAAAAGTATTTTTATATAAGGGTATAGGTATGGGCCGAAAGTTGAGTAAAAAAAAAAATTTCTAGTACTTTTTAAGAAAACGAATAAGCAGACGTTTCAGTTGTAAGCCGAAGCACAGGAGAAAATATCTCATCGAAGTCAATGTCTTCTTTCTGAGCATACCCTTTTACCACCAATCTAGCACGATACCGTTCCACTTGGTTATTGCCATCACGCTTGATCTTATAGACCCATCTGTTACCAATGGCTTTTCTTCCTCGTGGTAGTGTAACAAGATCCCATGTTTTATTCTTGTATAATGCCTCCAATTCTACTTGCATTGCTATCATCCACAAGGATACATCCGAGCTTTGAGTAGCTTCGTGGAAACTCGATGTCTCACCATCCTCTGTTAATAGAAAATATGCAATATTGCTTTCAGTGACATAATCTGATAGCCAACCCGGTGGTCTTTTGTCTCGAGTTGACTGCCTCACATTGGAAACTTCAGACTCAACATGTTCTTGTTCTTCGTGCTCTGGTACTGCTTCACAAGAAACTTGACCTTCGTCCATCTTATTTTCCACCTGAAATATAGTATTTTTTGAATTCGGTGTACCTTTGTCTACTTTTACTTTATCTTCCTCGAAGATAACATTCCTGCTGATGACAAGCTTGTGAACAGTAGGATCCCACAAGTGAAACCCCTTTACTCCATCAGCATAACCCAAGAATATACATTTTCTGGATTTCGAATCCAACTTCGATCTTTCTTGCTCATCGTCCAGAACGTACACAGGACTTCAAAATGTGTGCAAATGAAAATAATCTGTCGGCTTCTCAGTCCACATATCTATCGGAGTCTTCAGATCAATCGCCACTGAAGGAGAACGATTGATATTATAACAAGCGGTTTTGACTGCCTCCGCCCAAAATGACTTGTCTAGACCCGCAGTCCTCAACATAGCTCTTGTTCTGTCCAACAAGGTCCTGTTCATCCGCTCTGTCACTCCATTATGTTGAGGTGTGTAAGCCTTCGTGAATAATCTTTTGATGCCCTCATGTTGACAATATGCATCAAATTCGTCACTGGTATATTCTCCTCCATTGTCAGTCCTCAAACACTTGATTTTCTTTTCTAAATCAAGTTCAACTCGCGCTTTAAAATCTTTGAAGCCTTGGAAAACATCTGATTTCTTCTTTATTGGATACACCCAACATCTCCTAGGAATATCATCAATGAACGAGAGAAAGTATCTCGCTCCTCCTAGGGATACAACCGGTGCTTGCCAAACATCCGAATGAATCAGCTCCAACATGCTTTTGCTTTTGGCAGTAGAAGTGCCAAACTTTAATCTGTGTTGTTTACTTGTAACATAATGCTCACAAATGGGTAGTGACACTTTTGTAAGTCCCGGCAGCAGCTTCCGTTCTGAGAGAATTTTCAACTCCCGTTCTGACATATGCCCGAGCTTTCTATGCCATAACATTGTTAATTCTTCTCATGAACCAATTGATGCAACAGCTAGTTCCGCTTTTTTGTGTGTTTCTCCCAAAAGTATATACAGATTTGCAGCAACTTTTTCCGCCTTCATAACCACAAGTGCACCCTTCACAATTTTCATGATCCCATTCTCGATACGAGTTTTGCACAAGATGTCATCCAATTGCCCCGAGGACAAAAGATTTTTTGTCAGTCCCTTCACATGTAGTACCTCCTGTATGGTGCGAATGATGCCATGAAACATTTTAATTTTGATAGTATCGACCCCAGCGATTTCCAAGACATGATCATTTCCCATGAATACAGATCTTCCTGAGACTGGTTCACAATGATCGAACCATTCTCTCTGATACGTCATGTGCCACGTTGCTCCTAAATCCATAATCCATGTGTCACAAAATTTGTGCCTGCCTTCTGCAACAGTTGCTGCTTCGCTGAATAATATTTCACCACTGCCTGAAGTACTGGCCACATTTCCTTGAGAAATCTTCTCGATACTTGTACACTCTTTCTTGAAGTGCCCTTTACCGCCACATTTAAAGCAGTAAATATTTTTCTTCTTACTTCTTGACTTTGATATACCTCGTTTTTTGCTCCCACTGGAGTTACGGTCCATAAATCTTCCTCTAATCATCGGTAAAGCCTCTGCCTGCTTCGATGTTACCAACCTATCTTCTTTATTCTTGCGCCGGCTTTCTTCACTGGGAAGCGCAGTTAAGACATCGTCGAAATTTAGAAAGCCCATAAGAATATTGTTGGTAATGTTGATGATAAATTGATCATATGAATCTGGTAGACTTTGAAGTAGAAGTTCCGCACGTTCATTTTCCCCTATTTTATGCCCCATGGAAGTGAGTTGGGCAAATAGAATATTTTGTGTGTTGATATGGTCGGTCATCGATGAGGATTCCGCCATCCGAAGAGTATATAGCTTTCTCTTTAGGAAAATCATGTTGTGTAGCGACTTGACCTCGTACATCTTTGTCAGAGTATCCCAGATAACTTTTGTTGTTTTTATCTCAAAGATACTTGACAATACTTCGTCTGCTATAGCCAAGTGTAAATTGGCAACATCATTATCATTCATCTCATTCCACTTTCCATCATCCGTAATCTCCACCGGTCTATTTCCAATAGCCGTCAAGCAATTCTCCTTCCTTAAAACTGCTTGTATCTTTATTTTAAACAGCATAAAATTTCTTCCGTTGAACTTTGCTATCTCGTACCCGCCCGCCATTATGTCTACAACAATTTTAGTAGACTGGACAAAATAATCCCGCCTTAAATAAAAAATCTCAAAAAAATCTTTTCTGATGTGGAAGATCAGTCTAGGCTGCAAACACAGAGCATACTCAGAATTTTAAGAAATTTTAAATCAAGGCTCTGATACCACTTGTTGTTCCCACTTACGGTAATTTGAGATAATAAAACCCGAAAATAAAGAATAAACTGTACACCGAGATTTACGTGGAAAACCCCTAAAAATTATTAGGGTAAAACCCACGGACAAGATGAAAAGAATTTCACTATAATTTTTTGTGGTGTACAACTCACTCACTGTGTTTCCAAAGAGAACACACACTCTCTTAATACAGGAGAACAAACACCTCACAAATATTATAGAACTAAGCATTCAACTGCTCTAAACTAAGAGAAGACTCGAGAATTGGATGCCTTGAAATGTCGAATGATGCATCTATTCCAGTGTGAACCTTCATCCCCAATTTCGGAAAAGCAGCTGCCGAACGAAAGGTGTTCAAATATTATTCAAAGAAGGCTGCAACAAATTGAATGCATTTAAAGCATTGTGTGTGTTGTCTACCTTTTTTGACTAACTTTGCCGACAGAGTCTAGAAAAACAAAAGCAAATCGAGCAAATCTTTATTTCTTTATCGCGTTGCCCTAGGGCGGATAAAATCTATAGCCCTAGCACAGCCTGCGAGCAATTTTTTTTTTTTTTGTACGTAGGACGCGTTTGGGTGGGCGAAATCACTTGTCCTAGTGCAAGCTTTATGAAAATCTGTATTTTTTTCTTCATTAGCACGCTGAGGCGGGCTAAACCACCCGCCCTGCCCGCACTTCTAGTCAACAATTCCTTATTTTTTTATCCAATCTACCTACAAATCAACTCGAAACATGTGAAGAATGAACAATATGTCTAAATAATGAGTTAAATGATGAAATGCAGACTCGGAACAATAAAATCATGCAATAATGGACTAAAAAACAACATAATAAAACATGCAAAAAAGACCATTATCTGTCTATGCATACTAATCTTTTGTTTGCCCTTGAGAAAAATAGGTGACAAGACAAAACAAAAACAACAAAAACTAGTTCGGTTGGGGTTTCATAGCTTTCATTCATGCCTCAATTAATCTCTGAAATAATTCTCATCAATCACAATTTAAATTATCGCACACCCCATGAAGTTTACGCACTAAATTCCTGCATTGAACTTGAACGTTTGTAAGTGCTATGTTGTTTTCAGTGTCATGCATTCCAAATAGATTCATTCTCAAAATTTGCAAGTAACTCAATCTATATGTTGATATAAGTATACTTTCACCCACTCCTGTTTCCATTATTCACTAACCAGCAATCACAAATCATTACGATATGATTTCATTCTTTTATTTGGTTCTCCCTCGCTTTACATCTCTTTTTTTCAAAAGTTCTTTTTTACAAGAAACTTATATTTCATAAGTGCAATTTTATTCACATATGTACTCCTTAGGATATGAGCATTCAAGTTTTGGTTTCATTTTTTTCTTAAGGGTATAATTATGAGACTCCACATAAAGATGAGTTTCCCATGAATTCATTTCAATTCAATAGTCCAAGAAAAATTTGCCAAAGTAATTTTAGGACATGCATTCGAGTTAACAAACATCTCATGTTTCTCAAATCGCCCACAAAAATTTTAAATCTCACTACTATTCATATAATTCACTAGTTACAATATATGTTCTTAATGTTTAAAATTAATATTTAAAACATGTGTGTTGAATATTTGAATGTTGAAAATAAGAGTTGTAAATATTGAAAATTAGTGTGTGATGATGTAGGTAATGATGAATTTATTTTTGGATTATTTGTAAAGATTTTCTATAAATAGATCTCTCATTTGTGTAGAAAAACACAATTGAGTTGAGAGAAACATATTATAAAGTGTGTAGTGTGATAATTTTGAGAGTTTAAGATTTTTACTTTTTACCGTAAATTTTTACTTTTTCACAACACGTTATCAGTACGAAGCTCTAAAAGTCCTCCATATTTTTCAAAGATCCAAAACAGAAGAAAAAAGTAACAAAAGTAATAATATTTATTTTATTGTTTATTTATTTATTGTGTATATATTTAATATATAATATAATGTTATTATATAATAAAAATCAGAAATAATAAAAATAAATTTTTCAAGAAACTTGTTATAAATCCTGGGAGGATGTTAAGACGACATCCCACACTCCCGATAAGGGATACGACATGTATAAAAGCCTAAAAGATTTTTAAACAAAATATGACACCTCGTTATAATAATGTGATATGATATACATAATTATTTAAACATGACTAATATTATATACACCATATTATTACCATAAAATTATACAAATACATACATTTATTTTTTTGTACACCAACGGTAATAAACGATAACAAAACGGCTAGTTTTTGCCCTATAAATATGATCTCACAAACACATTCAAATTACTCAAACTTTCTCTTCTTCTCTAAAAATTATTCTTCATCAAATTGTCGAAGAAAAAAGAAGATGGCTTTCTCAAGGTTATTTTTAATTATTTTGGTTATAATACTCACGAATCCTGTATTTATCGGAGAATATCATCCTCGTGTGTTTTCTTTATTTTTACGAATACTTGTATTTGTAGTTTATCCATTACTTTATATTGCAATATTCATTAACTAATAAAATGCATCATAATTATTTTTTAGTACCATCATGTCAAACTTGACAAAGCTCGAATTTGTTGCACTCGACATTACGGGGAAAAATTATATGCCATGGACTCTCGATGTAGAAATGCATCTTGAGTCATTGGGTCTAAGCGAGACTATTAAAGAAAATGGTATATCTTCATCACAAGAAAAAGTAAAAGCTATAATATTTTTTCTCTGACATCTTGATGAAGGTTTGAAATGTGAATATCTCATCGAAAAAGATCTCATGGCTCTGTGGAAAGGATTAAAAGAAAGATTTGAACATATACGGGAAGTTATACTTTTGACCGCCCGTGATGAATGGAATATGTTGAGATTCCAAGATTTTAAGAAAGTAAGTGATTACAATTCAGCAATGTATCGAATAATCTCGCAATTAAAATTTTGTGGACACGAAGTTACAGAATCAGAAATGCTTGAAAAAACATTTTTCACGTTTCACGCATCAAATATAACTCTACAGCAACAATATAAAGTGCATGGATTTGCGAGATATTCTGAACTCATCGCATGTCTTCTTGTGGCGGAAAAGAACAATGAGCTGTTAATGAGAAATCATCAGGCACGACCCACTGGTTCAACGGCATTTCCTGAAGTAAATGTCGTAAGCAAAAATGAATTTAAACCTGGAAACCAAAATCAAAGTTATAGACAAGATTTTGGTCGAGGACAAAATCAAGGTCGTGGTCGTGGTCGTGGTCGTGGACGTGGACGTGGTCGTGGTCGTGGACGCGGCCGTGGTTTTGAAAATAATCGAGATAGTTATTTCTATAACTCATCTCAAAAGAGCGTCTCAAACCATCCACTGAAAAGGCATCATGAGAATATGAGTGTTAATGAGAATCACTCAAAAAGATTTGAAAGTTCTTGTTTTAGATGTGGTACTCCAGGACATTGGTCCCGTATTTGTCGAGCCCCTGAGACCTTTGCAAACTTTATAAAGAATCAATAAAAGAGAAAGAAAATGAGACCAACTTCGCTGAACACAGTGAACCTTTGAGTGATTCAACTCATTTTGATGATGGAGATTATATGATTGATTTCTCAGATAATGATCAATTTGCTGGTGGAATAAATATGAAAAATATTTTATTTTTCCATGTATTCGTTTGATAATGTTTTATAGTGTGTTATATTTTTAAATATGTTTTTTATTGTATTTTATTGTCAGTAATTTTATTTCATTGCATATTTTTTTGAAGTTCAAATATGGAAAAATGCCATGAACAAAGCTAAACAAGGAACTAATCCCATGGAAGTTTGCATACCTGATAGTGGTACAACGCACACTATTCTCCGAGATAAAAGATATTTCTTGGAACTAAAACCAACAAAAACAATGGTGAATACAATATCAGGTCTTGTAGACTTGATTAAAGGTTGTGGTAAAGTACAATTTTTGTTACCTAATTGTACAAAATTTTTGATCAATTATGCTTTGTATTCACCACAATCGAAAAGAAATTTGTTGAGTTTTAATGATATATATTCCCATGGATATGATACTCAAACAATAAATGAAAGGAATGAGAAATATATGTGTTTTATCAAATATAAATCAGGAAAGAAATATGTGATTGAAAAACTACCAATGCTCCCTACTGGATTGCATTATACACATATACGTCCCATTGAATCAAACATGGTAGTTGATAATTCTTCAATATTAACCAATTGGCATGATCGATTAGGACATCCTGGTTCAACAATGATGCGAAGAATTATAGAAAATACACATGGTCATCCGTTGAAAGACCAGAAGATCTTTCAGAATAATAAGTTTCAATGTAAAGCATGTTCTCTTGGAAAACTTATTATAAGACCATCACCAGCCAAAATCCAAACTGAATCACCAATGTTTCTTGAACGTATTCAGGGTGATATTTGTGGACCAATCCATCCACCATGTGGACCATTCAGATACTTTATGGTATTGATTGATGCCTCCAGCAGATGGTCACATGTATGTTTATTGTCAACTCGAAATGTTGCATTTGCAAGATTACTTGCTCAAATAATAAAATTGAGGAATCAATTTCCCGATTATACAATCAAGAAAATTAGACTTGATAATGCTGGTGAATTTACTTCCCAGACTTTCAATGATTATTGTATGTCTATGAGAATCATTGTTGAGCATCCTGTTGCTCATGTACATACACAGAATGGATTGGCTGAATCATTGATTAAACGTCTGCAAATGATTGCTAGACCAATGATTATGAAAACAAAGCTCCCTATTTCTATATGGGGACATGCAATTTTACATGCTGCTGCATTATTTCGCATCATACCAAGTGCATATCATAAATACTTCCATTGCAGCTTGCATTTGGTAAAGAACCAGACATTTCTCATCTGAGAATTTTTGGATGCATGTTGTATGTGCCTATTGCACTACCTCAACGAAAGAAAATGAGACCTCAAAGAAAGATTGGAATTTATATCGGTTATGATAGTCCATCAATCATTCGATATCTTGAACCTCAGACAGGCGACGTGTTCACAGCATGTTTCGCTAATTGTCATTTTAATGAGGAAATCTTCCCAATATTAGGGGGAGAACAGAAACATACCGAAAAAGAAATTACATGGTATGTATCATCATTGTTACATCTGGATCCAAGAACAAAACAATGTTAAAAATATGTACAGCAAATTGTGCACTTGCAAAGAATAGCCAATCAAATACCAGATGTATTTGCAGACACAAAAGGGGTAACTAAATCATATATACATGCTGAAAATGCCCCTGCTCGAATTGAAATTCCGAAGAAACAAATTGATGATACTCATGATGTCATTAAACGCCTGAAGCGTGGAAGGCCAATCGGTTCCAAGGATAAAAATCCTCGAAAAATAAAATTCGTAGAGAAACACGATGATCACAAAATAAAGAACGATGTTCCTGAAGAAACACATGATGTTCACAAAATAAAGAACGATGTTTTTGAAGAAACACATGATGATGAAAATTTTCTGTCAGAACCACAAACTGACGAGAATCGTGAAATCTCTTTCAATTATATTAATACTGGAAAAATATGGAACCGAAAAGATATAAAAGAAATTAATGATATATTTTCTTATAATGTGGCAATAGACATCATAAATGATAATGAAGATCATGAACCAAAATCTTTTGGTGAATGTAAAAATCGGCAGGATTGGATAAAATGGAAAGATATCATCCAGGTTGAATTGGATTCGCTAAATAAACGTAATGTTTTTGGACCTATAGTCCTACACCTAAAGGTGTAAAACCTGTTGGATACAAATGAGTTTTTATTCGAAATCGAAATGAGAAAAATGAAATAGTAATATATAAAGCTCGACTTGTTGCACAAGGTTTTTCTCAAAGGTCTGGAATTGATTATGAAGAAACGTATTCTCCCGTGATGGATGCAATTACATTTCGGTATTTGATTAGCTTGGCGGTATCTGAAAATTTAGAAATGTGTCTTATGGATGTTGTTACAGCTTACTTATATGGATCACTTGATGGTAATATATATATGAAAAATCACTGAAGGATTTAAGATGCCTGAAACACAAAGTTCAAAACCCAGAGAATGTTATTCTGTGAAATTACAAAGATCATTATATGGGTTAAAGCAATCTGGCCGAATGTGGTATAATCGGCTAAGTGATCACTTGATTAAAAAGGGATATGTAAATAATTCAATATGCCCTTGTGTTTTCATTAAGAAAACAACATCCGGATGCGTAAGTATTGCTGTATATGTTGATGATTTAAAGATTATTGGAACGAATAATGAAATTCATGAAGTTGTGTCATACTTGAAGGAAGAATTTGAAATGAAGGATCTTGAAAAAACCAAGTATTGTCTGGGTTTACAAATTGAACAAAAAAAATGTGGAATATTTGTTCACCAGAAAAATTATACAGAAAAGATCCTTAAACGTTTTAATATGGATAAATCAAATCCTTTGAGTACTCCAATGGTTGTTAGATCATTAAACATAGAAAATGATCCATTCCATCCATGTGAAGATGATGAAGATATTCTTGGTCCAGAAGTACCATATCTAAGTGCTATCGGTGCCCTTATGTATCTTACAAATTGTACAAGGCGTGATATATCTTTCGCCGTAAATTTATTGGCAAAATTTAGCACATATCGAACAAAGAGACACTGGAACGGAATTAAACATATATTACGTTATCTACGAAAAACGACAGACTTGGGACTTTTGTATTCAAAAGATGCTAATCCAAGTATAATTGGTAATGTCGATGCTGGATACTTATCTGATCCACACAAGACACGTTCTCAAACTAGATATGTATTTACTCGTGGAGGCACTGCAATTTCTTGGCGTTCACAGAAACATACACTCGTAACAACTTCATCAAATCATGCCGAGATTATTGCACTACATGAAGCAAGCCGTGAATGTGTGTGGTTAAAATCAATGACCCAACATATCCAAATCTCATGCGGATTATCATTTGACGAGAAGTCTGTAATACTATATGAAGATAATGCTGCATGTGTTGCTCAAATGAAAGAAGGATACATAAAAAGCGACAGAATTAAACATATTCCTCCTAAGTTCTTCGCATTCACCAAGGAGCTTGAGAAGAATAAATATATTGATGTTCGTCACATTCAATCAAGTGAAAACTCATCAGATCTCTTCACAAAGGCACTTCCTACAACAATATTCAAAAAGCACATATATAATATTGGGATGCACAATCTACGAAATTTGTGAAGAACTGTTCGTGTCAACATGAGGGAGAGTTTATGTGACTGCACTCTTTTTCCCTTACTATGGTTTTTATCCCGATGGGTTTTTCCTATTAAGGTTTTTAACGAGGCAGCATAAAAACACGTAATGAAGACAATCATTATGATCATCATCACAAGGGGGAGTGTTAAAAATTAATATTTAAAACATGTGTGTTGAATATTTGAATGTTGAAAATAAGAGTTGTAAATATTGAAAATTAGTGTGTGATGATGTAGGTAATTATGAATTTATTTTTGGATTATTTGTAAAGATTTTCTATAAATAGATCTCTCATTAGTGTAGAAAAACACAATTGAGTTGAGAGAAAAATATTATAAAGTGTGTAGTGTGATAATTTTGAGAGTTTGAGATTTTTACTTTTTACCGTAAATTTTTACTTTTTCACAACACTTAAGATTTTTCAACATTCATGCAAATATTTCATGCTTTAACAAATGAGTGTCCTAAACTAATGAAGTAACCAAAATCATTGAGCATGTTTGTCATAAATTAGCATTTTTCATCGATCAAATGTCATCATCTTATCATTCTTAACTAGTTTTTACGCGAACAGATACAACTAAATGCATAATTTTTTTTTTCCAAATGACAGTAAATAAATAAAAGAAAAGAACTACCGCTTTCCATACTAAAGTCGTACATTATCCCCAATGAACTAGAAGACACACGGTAAGTTAATAGTTATTTCTTATAAGTTTTGTTCATACTTCATGCAATATTTTCAAAGGACATAAAATTCTCATACGAAATATCCATAGGAAATATGGTACTAGATAAGAGACAAGAGGTACTTTTTACCTTTATTTAAAAATAATTTCAGTTTGGCTCGCATAAAGCTTCTTCAGAGAAAATCAGTTGGTTTTGTACAATTCAAAGATAGATGGTGTAACTGTGTATCTTTCTGAGCTTGTTCAACCGATTTATTTATATCTTAATCTACATCGATAATCTTTTAAAAAATAATATATATGTTTCCAAATATAAATGTCGTTGTTGTCATGTCTTCGTCATTTCTTACATGTTCTGGTAGTGCACCTGTGGGGACCCGAACGCTAATCATCTTCTTAATCGTCATTGGGATAAATGGATCGATTAATTAATCTGGGTCTAAAATTTTTTTTTTTTTAAATTGTGGAACGTAATGTAATTCAATCTTATATACATATCAGTACAAAAGTACAAGTCTCGTACAACAAACATCAAACTCAAACTAAGGTTCAACAACTAAATTTCAAGTGCTGAATTCTATCTACAACAACGTCAAAGTCCGTAGTCTCCACTCTAATCACAATCTCTCATCATCTCCTCGACCCTAATCCTGTCCCACCTGTTGCCATGTACACATACAAACAAGACAGCAGCCAGATAACTCCGGTGAGAATAAAATCCCAGTATAAGCAATGTATACATGCAATGCATAAAATCATATACAAAAGCATAAACCATGTATTCAGAACATGAATCATAATTTATGATACATTAGTGAATACAGATAAAACTCTCTAACTCGTCATCTCCGACTCGACTTATCTCTAATCAAGGGATCCCGGTTCCTGGACATTAACACATATATCGAATATCAGCGATAGGAGTCGATCCGCCCCTAAGAAATATCGATATAAGTCAATAATCCTGTGTCTTGGCATATCCGCCACAGACTTGGCATATCCGCCAAAGCTATCCTATGACAATGTGCAATGGGCCAATGACCACTCTATCACTGTCTGGCCCTTCTGTCAATGACTCTATCTCAATAGCGATCGGCTATTCGCTACTTTCTATAAATCAATAGATTAATCATATCAATGTCAAACAATTGCAATAAAATAAAGTATGTGGTTTTAGGGAAACTAGAGTCCAATCTGACTCAAGTTAATCTCCCGGTTAACATCGGCTTATACCTTTCGTTCGTAGTCTCGGTCTGAAGAATTGGAAATTCTGAATTCAAGACTGTCTCTGTCAATCTGAAATGACATATCGAGAATAGTAATATCAACACTCCATTCCTAATTCAATACTAAATCCGATTAATCTGAATCTAATTCAAAATTAACAGCATAAGGACACAATCCCGATATCTCCGTCAATACAATATCAACATATATCAATTACAAATCATAACCAATATCCGATACAATCCAGAATCAGTCAATAATCCAAATCTGTTCAATTTCCAATTAATATAATCAGAAAATCATAACAATTCCATAATCAATATGTTCTTCGATCTGACTTCGATTCTACGATGTCTAACATATCCAGAACACCATATAATAATCAAATAATAATTCCTCCAATATCATAATTTCAAATGATAACAGAACTCAATAAAACTTACGTCTTGTAGTAGCTGTCGACGAGAGGAGTACAATACTGTGTCCGGATTCAAATTCTGATATACGGATCTGTCACAATCGAATTTTAAATAAATTCAAAGCTTGAGGTTTGCTCTGGAATTCTAGCCTCGATTTCTCATGAAGAATGAAGGAGACTTTCAATTTTATATATGCATGGTGAGGACAAGTGTCCCACTCAATCCAAGTAATTGCACTTTAGTCCCTGAAACCTTCACTATTTTCGATTTGGTCCTCACAACTCTTTTTAATTCCATTTCAATCATAATTAATTACAAAAACCGTGGAATCTAATTCATCATTCCAAAATTCATAAATTAAATAATCTCGGATTAAAATGAGTCTTGGGCCTTACAATTCTCCCCCTCTGAAACATGATTTTGTCCTCGAAATCGTAGGCAGTCAAATCATATCAAATAAGAAGATATAACAGAAGCTAAAATAAAAGACTCACATCAGTGAAATAACTCTGGGAATTCCTGTCTCATATCTAATTCAGTCTCCCAAGTAGCTTCTTCTATGCCGTGACGAGTCCACTGCACTTTCACCAGTGGGATAGTCTTTGTTCTGAGTTTCTTTTCTTTACGATCAATAATCTGTTTCGGCTTTTCAACGTAACTCAGAGATTCATCAAGCTCGGCCTCGTCTGGCTGAATAATATGAGAATCATCGGAGAGATACTTCCGCAACATAGATACATGAAAGACATCATGTATTCCAGATAGAGAAGGAGGTAATGCGAGTCGATAGGCACGATCTCCTATCTTCTCGAGAATCTCGTACGGCCCAATATATCGTGGAGACAGCTTCCCTTTCTTGCCAAATCTGACAACTCCTCTGAAAGGTGAAATTTTTAAAAATACTCGGTCTCCTGCCTCAAATACCAACGGTCTACGTCGAACATTGGCATATTTGGCTTGTCTGTCTTGAGCTGTCTTCATTCTCTTCTGAATCAGCTTCATTTTTCTGTCATATCTCTAATCATATCAGGTCCAAACTCAGGTACCTCAGAGATATCATCCCAATACAGAAGGGATCTGCACTTCTTACCGTACAATGCTTCAAATGAAGCCATCTCAATACTCGTCTGATAGCTGTTGTTGTAGGAGAATTCACAAAATGGTAATGCATCTTGCCAACTAGTGCTAAAATCAAGCACTACGGCTCTCAGCATATCCTCCAGTGTCTGGATAGTCCGCTCTGACTGTCCGTCAGTCTGTGGATGATATGCGGTACTCAGATGTAATTTCGTACCTAGCGCCTGCTGCAAACTCTACCAAAAGTGCGAAGTGAACCGAGGATCACGGTCTGATACAGTCGACTTTGGTACTCCGTGCAATCTGACCACTTCTCTAACATAGATCTCAGCCATCTGGTCATATATGTATGTCATTTGATATGGAATAAAGCATGTTGATTTGGTCAGTCTGTCAATCACGACCCAAATCGCATCACAACCTCTGGAGGATCTCGGTAAATGCGTCACAAAATCCATGGAAATGTGATCCTATTTCCATTCAGGAATCGACAAACTGTGCAGTAGACCTCCTGGTTTCTTTCTTTCAGTTTTCACCTGTTGGAAATTCAGACACTTTGACACAAACTCTGTAACGTCAGATTTCATCTGTTTCGACCAAAACTGTGTCTTCAAATCATTACACATCTTTCTGCCACCCGGATGAATACTGAATCGACTATCGTACGCTTCTGACAATATCCGATGTCTCAAATCTGAAACATCTGGCACAACAATCCGATTATGCGCATACAGTACATCATCACGTACCTGATACTCTGACCGATGACCTGATCTGACCATCTCAATTGATTTTTGTACTTTATGATCAACTTTCTGAGCCGCTTCAATTCTCAAAATCAGCTCTGGTTCAGCTTGAATGTCATATAATCTCAGTGGTTTACTATCTGTTTCAAATATCAATCCAGACAAAGAGCAATATTCTATTAAATGTGAAACACCTATCGTCGATAAGGACAAAGAACATACCTTTCGACTCAGTGCATCAGCTGCTGCATTGGACTTTCCTGGATAATACTTGATTTCACAATCAAAATATTTCAATAAATCAAGCCATCTTCGCTGCCTCATATTCAACTCTGACTGTGAAAACAGATATTTCAAGCTTTTGTGATCAGAATATATCTCAAATTTCTCACCGTAGAGGTAATGTCGCCATATCTTCAAAGCAAATACAATGGCTGCCAATTCAAGATCATGAATTGGATATCGAGATTCATGCGGCTTCAACTGTCTCGAAGCATAGGCAATGACATGGCCTCGCTGCATCAAAACACAACCCAAACCTCTGTGAGAAGTGTCACAATATACAACAAATCCACCAGTACCTGACGGGATAGTCAATATCAGTGCACTGGTCAATCTCTTCTTCAACTCAACAAAACTTGACTCACACTCCTCAGACCAGACAAATGGAGCAGTCTTCTGAGTCAGCTGCATAATCGGTTTAGCAATACTGGAAAAATCTTTAATGAATCGTCGATAATATCCTACCAAACCCATAAAACTGCGTATTTCCGGCACTGATGTCGGTGTCGGCCAAGAAATCACGGCCTCAACCTTCCTAGGATCAACAGAAATACCATCTCCGGATATGATGTGACCCAGAAATACAACCTGTCTCAACCAGAATTCACATTTCAACAGTTTTGCATACAATTTCTCAGTTCTCAAAATTCTCAACACAGTCCTCAAATGTTCAGCATGGTCAATCATATTCTTCGAATATATCAGAATATCATCAATGAAAATAATCACGAAATCATCGAGATACTTCTGAAACACACGGTTCATCAGACCCATAAAAACAGCTGGAGCATTCGTCAAACCACACGGCATGACAATAAACTCATAATGTCCATACCTGGTTCTGAACGCTGTCTTCGAGATATCAAAATCTCTGAATCTCAACTGATGGTATCCATATCTCAGATCGATCTTGGAATAAACAGAAGAACCCTGCAACTGATCAAATAAATCATCAATACGAGGCAAAGGATATTTATTCTTTACCGTAGCCTTGTTCAGTTGCCGATAGTCAATGCAAAGTCTCATTGACCCATCCTTCTTCCTCACAAATAACACTGGAGCACCCCACGGAGAAACACTCGGTCTAATGTATCCCTTGGCCAGTAAAGCTTCTAACTGCTCCTTCAACTCGTTCAATTCAATAGGTGCCATTCTGTACGGAGCTCTAGAAATCGGAACTGTACCTGGTATCAATTCAATGTCGAAATCTATCTCTCGAATCGGAGGCAATCCCGGAATCTCATCTGGAAAGACGTCAGTAAACTCACACACCACTGGCAAGTCAGCCAATGATGAGCTCGATTTCAATACGTCAACTGAATAGACAAAGAATCCCTCTGTTCCTTTCTGTAACAATCGAGTCATAGATAATGCAGATATCAAAGGAATTCTAGCTCTAGAACCCTTACCGTAGAATTTCCACTCATCAGCCATGTCTGGTCTGAATCTCACAATCTTATGGAAACAATCAACGGTAGCTCTGTACTTGGTCAGCATATCAATACCGATAATGCAATCAAAATCAGACAACCCAAGTACAATACAATCTAACTCAATCTCATGCTCATCATACCGCAGTATACAATATCTAACAGATGTCACTGATATAAGACCTCTCCCCAAAGGTGAAGAGACAGATACTACAGTAGATAATGACTCAACAGGCAAAGAATGCATCAATGCAAATCTCTCAGATATGAATGTATGCGATGCACCAGTATCAATACATAAGCAGGATAACCAGAAATAGAACAGTTACCTGCAACGACATCATCAGGTGCATCTTGTGCCTGCTCCTCAGTCAAAGCAAAAACTCTGGCCTGTTGTCTAGGAGGCTGGCTAACTGTCTGGCTTCCTCCTGGCCTTTGTCGTGACTGGGTAGATAGTGCTGGCTGGAAAGAATGAACAGCTGATGGTCGTCTCCCTGTCTGAGCCACTGATCCAGATGACTCTGCTCCCTGGGATCCTTGAGAACCTCTCTGGGGACATACTCTAGCAAAATGTCCCTGCTGTCGACAGATACGGCAACTACCAATCACTCCTTGGCATTGCTCAGTGGGATGTCTCCCTCCGCAAGTTCTGCAGTAAACTCCGGTATAACTCTGGCTCTGTCTGGAATCACTGGAGCTAGAAGAACTGTTGCCCGACTTCTTAAACTGTTTTCCTCGGGCTTTCAGAAAATCTTTCTTTCCACTACTGCTGCTACCACTCTCAAATCTGGGAGGAGGTTGCTGTGGTCTCGGTGCTGAAGGAACATACGAAGCTCTTTTCTGTCTAATTAGACCAGCTTCAGCTCCCTTTGCTCTGTTTAGGGCATCAGCAAAGTTGTTCGGTCGCCCTGTGTTAACCAATGTAAAAATATCAGGATTCAGGCCATTAATTAACTTATCAGCAACAACTTCGTCATTCTCAGCAACATGTGGAGCAAAACGCAGCAAAGTAGAGAACTTGGCCACGTACTCTTCAATGTTCAGCTGACCCTGTCTCAGATTTGCAAACTCTGCCCCCTTCTCCTTTCTATATGACACTGGAAAGAATCTCTGATAAAATTCAGTCTTAAATACCTTCCAAGTAACATTCATACCTCTATGCTCCAATGCTCTCTTCGTTGTATTCCACCAGTTCTTTGCAACGTCATGCAACTGGTGCCCAATCAGTTTCACTCTCCGCTCATCTGTATAATCCATGGACTCAAACAGCATCTCAATGTCATCTAGCCAACTCTCGCAATCAACTTAAGTCTCAGTACCCTTCAGAGTCGGTGGATGAAATGACTGAAATCTCTTCAGCAAAGTTTCCATCGGTGTTGCTGTCACATCCATTGGAGGATTCAATGTACTGCCCTATTCTGGAATTCGTCGGGGAGGCATATCTGATTATCAAAAGGGTTAGCAATCCAATAAACAAATCTGTTTCAGTCCCTTTCTGACCATCTTACCTCTGATCAAGAATCGGTTCTGATTCATTCTCAATATTACAGGTTACCATATCAAATCAGATAATTCAGTAAACATGTAATATTGAAAACAATAAACATGCTAGCACACAAAAGCAGGAAAGAAAACTCAATCTACCCCGCTCACTAGCTTCTATCTCTGGCTAAAGGATCTATCGCTCTGATACCACCTGTTGTGGGGACTCGAACGCTAATCATCTTCTTAATCGTCATTGGGATAAATGGATCAATTAATTAATCTGGGTCTAAATTTTTTTTTAAAATTGCGGAACGTAATGTAATTCAATCTAATATACATATCAGTATAAAAGTACAAGTCTCGTACAACAAACATCAAACTCAAACTAAGGTTCAACAACTAAATTTCAAGTGCTGAATCCTATCTACAACAACGTCAAAGTCCGTAGTCTCCACTCTAATCACAATCTCTCATCATCTCCTCGAACCTGATCCTGTCCCACCTGTTGCCATGTACACATACAAACAAGACAACAGCCGGATAACTCCGGTGAGAATAAAATCCCAGTATAAGCAATGTATACATGCGATGCATAAAATCATATACAAAAGCATAACCCATGTATTCAGAACATGAATCATAATTTATGATACATTAGTGAATACAGATAAAACTCTCTAACTCGTCATCTCCGACTCGACTCATCTCTAATCTAGGGATCTCAGTTCCTGGACATTAACACATATATCGAATCTCAGCGATAGGAGTCGATCCGCCCCTAAGCAATATCGATATAAGTCAATAATCCTGTGTCTTGGCATATCCGCCAAAGCTATCCTATGACAATGTGCAATGGGCCAATGACCACTCTATCACTGTCTGGCCCTTCTGTCAATGACTCTATCTCAATAGCTATCGGCTATTCCCTACTTTCTATAAATCAATAGATTAATCATATCAATGTCAAACAATTGCAATAAAATAAAGTATGTGGTTTTAGGGAAACTAGAGTCCAATCTGACTCAAGTTAATCTCCCGGTTAACATCGACTTATACCTTTCGTTCGTAGTCTCGGTCTGAAGAATTGGAAATTCTGAATTCAAGACTGTCTCTGTCAATCTGAAATGACATATCGAGAATAGTAATATCAACATTCCATTCCCAATTCAATACTAAATCCGATTAATCTGAATCTAATTCAAAATTAACAGCATAACGGCACAATCCCGATATCCCCGTCAATACAATATCAACATATATCAATTACAAATCATAACCAATATCCGATACAATGCAGAATCAGTCAATAATCCAAATCTGTACAATTTCTAATTAATATAATCAGAAAATCATAACAATTCCATAATCAATCTGTTCTTAGATCTGACTTCGATTCTACGATGTTTAACATATCCAGAACACCATATAATAATCAAATAATAATTCCTCCAATATCATAATTTCAAATGATAACAGAACTCAATAAAACTTACGTCCTGTAGTAGCTGTCGACGAGAGGAGTACAGTACTGTGTCCAGATTCAAATTCTGATATACGGATCTGTCACAATCGAATTTTAAATAAATTCAAAGCTTGAGGTTTGCTCTGGAATTCTAGCCTCGATTTCTCATGAAGAAAGAAGGAGACTTTCAATTTTATATATGCATGGTGAGGACAAGTGTCCCACTCAATCCAAGTAATTGCACTTTAGTCCCTGAAACCTTCACTATTTGCGATTTGGTCCTCACAACTCTTTTTAATTCCATTTCAATCCTAATTAATTACAAAAACCGTGGAATCTAATTCATCATTCCAAAATTCATAAATTAAATAATCTCGGATTAAAATGATAAAATCTCGGGCTTTACAGCACCGGAATCTGATATTATGTTAAGATTCAGTGACTGTTGGTACAGAAAACTTTATCAACTATTTCAGTTGGGCTATCATCCTTAATCACTGATTATACTTATTCTTTAGGGAATATATATATTTGGATTGACTGATCAACTTATATAGACTGTTAGTTGAGCTTCATTAGTCAACCTTAAATCGGTTTTGCTATCAATATCATTCTTATGTGGAGTTAATAGGAGGAAACTTAAAATTATCAATTGTCCATTTTTTCTTTATTGACTGACGAATTTTTTTTATATTTATTTATTTATTGATGAATAGGGAAGACTGATTTTGGAAGTTCAAAAGTGGAAAATGTTGGATAAATTAAAACTAAGCCGCATCAACAATAAATTTCCTAGTAAATTTTTTTTTTGGGTTGTGTAATGTCCAAAAAATAAATCAGCCAAAAAATTAGGAAATAGTATTTTCAGGTCGCAAATTGGCCTTAAATTGGATTTCGATTATAAAATTAATCAAAAATAGGTATCAGTGCTAAATAATCAGCATAGTTATTGTTTGAGACATTTTTTGACTAATAATTAGAGGACAAAAATCCAATTTATGGCATCAAATAGTACTTTTAAATATTGTATTGATCAAGTAGTGATGGGTCGTTATATTCACTAACAATAAGCTAAAACCAGTTCAACGTCGACCAAGCACATAAGAATTAAAAAACAAAAATATAGTGACTTAAGCATCCCCATTGATCTTGGATAATAAAGAGTAATTGATCCGGATGAAGATACAATAAACAATTGATCCGGATGAAGATGCAATAAAGAGGATGGGAAAAAATTTAATAATTCGTCATGTAACTTGTCTATATTGGTTTTTGGTCCTATAAATAGTTAAAGTTTGATTTTGATTCGAGAAGGTTTTTTTTTAGTATTAATCATTTTTCTTGTCATATTGCTGAAATAACACCAAATATTGATAATATGCCACTCGAAAATTTCTAACATGAAACCGTAGAAATATATGAAAATTTTTATTGATGAAAAAAAACATAATTGATTAGGGAAAAGAACTAACTAATTATAGGACTTTTTTTGCAATTTTCTCACATATTTGTTGGGGTGGGGAGAAAAACACAGCCATGATATTTCATATTTATTATTGTTACCCGCAATTACTATTATTTTTCACTGGTTTGATCAACCAAGAGATATCTTCTAGGTGAGATTATTTCCGAGCGATCAAATCCAGAATTTGTTGGTCTCGCGTACGGCAATTTGAGATAATCAATATGAAAATAAAGAATAAATTGAACACCGAGATTTACGTGAAAAACCCCTAAAAATTATTAGAGTAAAAACCACGGGCAAGATGAAAAGAATTCCACTATAATATTTTGTGGTGTACAACTCACTCACTGTGTTTTCAAAGAGAACACACACTCTCTTAATACAGGAGAACAAACACCTCACAAATAATATAGAACTAATAGTAGGAATAAGAAAACTAAAGAAGAGGCTTGAGAATGGGATGATCTCAACTGATGGAGGAGATCTCTAGCTCCCCTGGCTTATGAACGTGAGAAGGCAAATATCAATTGTATTTGTCTTCATCCAAATTTGACAAATAATTCAACACGTTTCTTTGCTGCCTCTTTAATATTCTTTCTTGACTATGCACCTAGATGGCCCCATTTTGCCGACATTTCTCCCACTTGGATATTTGGTTGAGAATCAAACACATCTTTTCAATCTTGTAATTACCTGCTGCTTACGTTTCTGCTAGGCCACTTGAGGATTTACACCACTCAAACTTATTAATGTTCACTGGCTTGGTCAGAAAATCAGCTATGTTATCTTTTGTATGGATCTTCTGCATATCTACAGTTCCTTCTTCTACTACTTTTCGCACAAAGTGAAATTGAACTCCAATGTGTTTCGTCTTGGAATGAAAGTCTAGATTCCTTACGATGTGCAAGGCACTCTGACTGTCACAAAATAAAGAAACGTTATCTTGTTTGTGTCCGATCTCCTCCAATAACCTTTTAATCTATATTGCCTCCTCATAAGCTTGAGTAGCTGCCATATATTCTGCTTCCATCGTAGATAACACCACGATTATTTGCAATTTTGAAACCCAGCTTACTGCTTCTCCCGCAAGTGTAAACATATAACCAGTAGTAGTGTGGGAACCCGGGCTCTGACTCAATTCTCTTTGGGATTAATTGGATCTTTGCTAGAAAATATGGGTCAAAAATTGGCTTTTAATATAAAAAACAATTGTATATAAATCATACACAAACGACATCTTTATTTTATTTTAACACAAGTAGATATGCGTCTTGTTCCATACCAACCGTACAAACTAGAATTTATTACACATTACATATCAAATGTAAACACTACTAGTTCCTCTGCTATTCCCGTAATCACCACTCTAACCTCGATCTCTCATCCTCGGCGTGACCCTGATCCTGTCCCACCTGTTGTCATGCACACATACAGACACAACAACAGCCGGAAACTCCGGTGAGAACAAATCCCAATATAAAACATGCATACATGGATGTCATGCAAGGAAATACAAAATCATGATACATGAACCAGTAATCGTAACACATTAATGAATACAGATAACACATCTTTGACTCTTATTCTTGACTCGATTCATATCTAAATCTAGGGATCCCGGTGTGAACAAGACGTAACAAGTCTCCCACCTACCTTCCCAATCGTGGTGGCGGTACGTTTTATTCCTAGCCTTCGGCCCTGTCTGTATCGAATATCTACAACCGGAGTCGATCTTCTCCTGTGCTTCAATATCACCGAACGTCTAAAACTTGACAATTCTGCCAATGACTCTCCTATCTCAATGCTTGTACATAATTCAAAATCAACACAAGCGTAGCAATGCATATACATCTAGTATGTGATTTATGGGAAACTCGAACCGACTCTGATTCGAGTTATATCTCCCCAATCAAACATGAATTATACCTTTCTTGTCGTAGTTTCGTTTTGAACAAGTCGAAGTCTTGAAATCTCGATATCCAATCTGTCAATACCAATCTGAAAAGACATATATACAATGTACCATATCAAGCTCTAACTCAAAGTAGTACACATACAGATCAATATTCAATCTCGGTACATTTCGACGGCATAACGGCGTAATCTTGCGATATCGGTAACTCAAATATCATAAGATCAATATTACCAATTCATAACAACAATCAGATGCATATCACAACCTCAAAATTCTGCACAAATCATGCTATATACGCTGGAAAATGAGAACAATAACATACGGTATCCGTTCTTCAATCCGTTTATGATTATACGTTTACCGTAAACTCAAGAACACATATTATCAACCAAACAATAATTCCCCCAACATCTGAATTGCAAACCACGCTAGAAAACAATAAAACTTACATCCTTTGAAAGCTTATGATGAGAGGAACAAGAATCTACACTCGGATTGAAAATCGTGTGGTCGGATTTTGCACAATCGATTCTCTACCATGACATGAAGCTTAATGGAATTTTTGAAGCTTTTCTCAGTCATTTCTCCTATGAAGAATGAAGGAAGAAGTACCACTGATATATATATCTTGCATGGTAAATCACAAGTGGCTTATTCTTTGTTCAACACGTCTCGCGCATATGCGCGACACCAACCGGCGCATATGCGCGAGACCTACGGGTCTCGGAATTTCTCTTTTTTGGCAGCTCGCGCATATGCGCGCCCTTCTTCCGCTCATATGCGCGAGGTTCTCTGGAACTAACATTTTGAAGCACACCTCCTCGCGCATATGCGCGCCCTGTCTCGCGCACATGCGCGAGGTCCTCTGCCTGCCTGGCACACATTTTGTATATTCTCTCGTCTTTTTCGGTCCGATACAATAGATCTATAAGCACATCAATTATCAACAAATCATGTCCGATTATAATAACCAAATTCTCGGGCCTTACATTTCTCCCCCCTAAGATATGATTTCGTCCCCGAAATCCCAGGTAATTAAAACATATCAATAAGAAGGTATGATAAAAATGGTATCGAAAACTCACATCAGCGGAACAGTTCGGGGAATCTCTGTCTCATATCTGATTCTGTCTCCCAGGTAGCTTCTTCAATGCCATGACGACTCCATTGGACTTTCACCAGCGGAATAATCTTCATCCTGAGTTGTTTGTTCTTCCAATCAATAATCTGAATTGGCTGTTCAAAATAACTTAAAGTTTCATCGAGTTCGGCTTCATCAGGTTGAAGGACATGAGAATTATCTGGCAGATATTTCCTTAGCATCGACACATGAAAAACGTCATGTATCCCGGATAAAGAAGGAGGAAGAGCAATTCGGTATGCACGATCGCCGATCTTCTCAAGAATCTCATATGGACCGATGTATCTAGGAGACAATTTCCCACGTTTACCAAACCTGACAATGCCTCTGAAAGGAGAAATCTTCAAAAATACTCTGTCTCCCTGTTCAAACACTAACAGTCGAGGACGTACATTCGCATACTTGGCTTGTCTATCCTGTGCTGTCTTCATTTTTTTCTGTATCAGTTTTACTTTCTCAGTCATTTCCCGAATTATATCAGGCCCAAGTTCTGGTACCTCAGATACATCATCCCAATACAGAGGAGATCTGCACTTCTTGCCATACAATGCTTCAAACGGTGCCATCTCGATGCTTGTTTGATAGCTGTTGTTGTACGAGAATTCACAAAGTGGTAATGAATCTTGCCAACTAGTACCAAAGTCTAGCACTACAGCTCTCAGCATATCCTCTAAGATCTGGATAGTCCGCTCTGACTGTCCGTCTGTCTGGGGACGGTATGCAGTACTCAGGTGCAATGTCGTACCTAAAGCCTGCTGTAAACTGTGCCAAAAATGTGAAGTGAATCGGGGATCACGATCTGATACGATAGATTTCGGCACACCATGTAATCTAACGACCTCTCTGACGTATATCTCTGCCATATGATCATGTCTATACGTCATTCTGTACAGAATGAAACATGCGGATTTGGTCAATCTATCTATCACAACCCAAATCGTATCACAACCCCGGGATGATCGTTGTAACTTCGTGACAAAATCCATGGAAATGTTATCCCATTTCCATTCAGGAATAGATAAACTCTGAAGTAAACCCCCGGGTTTCTTCCTCTCGGCCTTCACCTGTTGGCAATTCAAACACTTCGATACAAACTCTGCACTGTCTAATTTCATCTGTTTCCACCAAAACTGTATCTTTAGATCGTTGTACATCTTTCTGCCGCCAGGATGAATACTGAACCGACTATATTGCGCTTCTGATAAGATCTGTTGTTTCAAATTTGAAACATCTGGTACTACAAGACGGTTATTTACATACAAGACATGATCACGTACCTGATACTCTGACTGATGTCCTGATCTGACCATCTTAATCGACTTCTGAACATTCTGATCATTTTTCTGTGCTTCTTTTATGCGAATAATCAAATCTGGTTCTAATTGAATCATAGCAAGTCGCAATGGTCTACTCTCTGTGTCAAATGCTAATCCAGACAAACAGCAATCCTTAATCAAATTAGAAACACCTATCGTCGATAAGGATAAGGCACATACCTTTCGACTCAAGGCATCCGCTGCTGCATTAGACTTCCCTGGTTAGTACTTGATTTCGCAATCAAAATCTTTCAGCAAATCGAGCCATCTTCGCTGTCTCATATTCAACTCGGATTGAGAGAACAGATACTTCAGGCTTTTATGATCAGAGTAAATTTCAAACTTCTCGCCATAAAGATAATGTCGCCATATCTTCAGTGCAAACACAATAGCCACCAATTCAAGATCATGAATTGGGTAACGAGTCTCGGGTGGCTTCGACTGTCTTGAGGCATAAGCAATGACATGCCCCCGCTGCATCAGAACACACCCTAATCCGCTATGAGATGCATCACAATATACAACGAAATCACCAGTACCTGAAGGTATCGTCAATACTGGAGCACTGGTTAACCTCTTCTTCAATTCTAAGAAGCTAGACTCACAAGCTTCAGACCACACAAATGGCGCATTCTTTTGTGTCAACTGGGTAATCGGCGTCGCGGTACTGGAGAAATCTTTGATGACTCGTCGATAGTACCCTGCCAAACCCATGAAACTGCGTATCTCTGGCACTGAAGTCAGTCTAGGCCAGCTAATCACTGCCTCGTCTTTGCTCGAATCAACAGAAATACCGTCTCCAGATATGATATGTCCCAAAAACACAACCTGTCTCAACCAAAACTCACATTTCGACAGTTTAGCATATAATTTCTCTGTTCTCAGAATTTTCAGCACAGCTCTCAAATGTTCGGCATGCTCAATCATGTTTTTAGAATATACCAAAATATCATCAATAAAAACAATAACAAACTCATCTAGATACTTCTGAAAAACACGATTCATCAGTCCCATAAACACCGCTGGAGCATTCGTTAAACCAAAAGGCATGACAATAAACTCATAATGTCCAACCTGGTTCGGAATGCTGTCTTTGGTATGTCTGCATCTCTGACTCGGAGTTGGTGATATCCAGATCGCAGATCGATATTGGAATAGACAGAAGATCCCTGCAACTGATCAAATAAATCGTCGATACGAGGCAAAGGATATTTGTTCTTCACTGTTGCCTTGTTTAGTTGCCGGTAATCAATGCACAATCTCATCGAACCATCCTTCTTGCGGACAAATAGCACTGGTGCGCCCCAAGGAGATACACTCGGTCTGATATATCCTTTGGCCAGTAAATCTTCTAACTGCTCTTTTAATTCTTTCAACTCTATTGGCGCCATTCTATACGGAGCTCAGGATATAGGAACGGTGCCTGGAATGAGATCGATGCTAAAATCTACCTCTCGAGCTGGAGGTAACCCTGGAATTTCATCGGGAAATACATCGGCAAACTCGCATACCACTGGCAAATCTGCCAATGCCGGGCTCGATTTCCGTAGATCTACTGAATAGACAAGGAACCCCTCTGCTCCTTTCTGTAACAATCATGTCATTGTCAAAACAGATACTAAGGGAATCCGAGATCTGGAACCCTTACCGTAGAATTTCCACTCGTCAGCCATCTCTGGTCTGAACCTGACAATCTTTTGGAAACAATCTACAGTGGCTCGGTACTTTGTTAACATATCGATACCAATAATACAATCAAAATCAGATAACCCAAGCACAATACAATCTAACTCAATCTCGTGACCCTCAAACTGAAGCATACACTGTCTAACTGAAGTCACGGATATAAGACCACTTCCCAACGGAGAAGAGGCATACACTACAGTAGCTAATGACTCGACATGCAATGAGTGTAACAATGCAAAGCGTTCTGATATGAATGTATGAGATGCACCCGTATCTATCAATACATAAGCAGGATAACTGCAAAGGAAACAGTTACCTGCGATCACATCATCTGGTGCATCTTGGGCCTGCCCTTCTGTCAGTGCAAATACTCGAGCCTGCTGTATAGGAGGCTGGCTCACTGTCTGGCTACCTCTGGCTCGGGGCTGGGTCTGTGTAGGGGTTGGCTGAAAGGAATGAACAGATGAAGCTTGCCTCTCAGGCTGATTTACGGAACCAGATGCTCCTACACTCTGAGCTTGCTGTACCCCTTTCTGTGGACAAACCCTGGCGAAGTGTCCTTGCTGTCTGCATATATTGCAACGACGCATCACGCCCTGACACTGTTCAGTGGCATGTCTGCCTCCACAAGAACTGCAATACACACCTGTATACTCTATACTCTGGCCAGGACCTCTCTGTCGTGACCCACTGGAGCTCGACGAACTGCCCCCTGATCTCTTGAACTGTTTGCCTTTCGCTTTCAACTGGTCTTTTCTCCCGCTGCTACTACCACTGCTATTGAATCTGGGAGGAGGTTGAAAAGAGGGCTGTGGTGGTCTTGGACTCGGAGTGACATAAGGAGCGCTTCGTTGCCTAAGCAGTCCAGCTTCCGCCCCCTTGGCACGATTCAACGCTTCAGCGAAGTTGTTAGGTCTACCGGTATTCACCAAAGTAAAAATATCTGGGTTCAAGCCATTAATAAACTGATCTGCAATAGCCTCGTCACTCTCTGCAACGTGAGGAGCAAATCTGAGCAATGTTGAGAACTTTGCCACATATTCTTCGATATTCAACTGTCCCTGTCTCAGATTGGCAAATTCAGCACCTTTATCTTTTCTGTAGGACACGGGAAAGAATCGTTGATAGAACTCTGCTTTGAAAACTTTCCAAGTGATCTCTGTGCCACGATGCTCCAAGGCTCTTTTCGTGGTAAGCCACCAGTTCTTTGCAACTTCTTCCAGTTGATGCCCAATAAGTTTAACTCGTCGCTCATCAGTGTAGTCAAGAGATTCAAATAACATCTCGATGTCATCGAGCCAACTTTCACATTCAACTGAATTTTCTGTGCCCTTCAGTATCGGTGGTCGGAATGACTGAAACCGCTTTAACAAAGTCTCCATCGGTGTAGCGGTCACATCCATCGGATCATTGGATGTACTGCCCTGTTCTTGTGCCCGACCTACTACTAGTTGCGGTACTCGTCGAGGAGGCATATCTAATTATCAAACGGATTAGTACACGATCTATACAATCTGTCTCAGTCCTCCTCTGATCATATACCTCTGATCCAGAATCGGTTTTGATTCATTTTGTGCTTAATACATGTCGCAATCAAATCAAATAAACAGGTAGACATGTATTACAACAAGAAACATGCTTGCATAGAAAACATATGTAAATCAACATAAAATGAATAGCATGCTAACATCACAAAAGCAAGGAAGACGACTCGATCTACCCCGCTCACTCTCTTCTAGTTCAGTCTACAGAACCTACTGCTCTGATACCACCTGTTGTGGGAACCCGGGCTCTGACTCAATTCTCTTTGGGATTAATTGGATCTTTGCTAGAAAATCTGGGTCAAAATTTTGCTTTTAATATCAAAAACGATTGTATATAAATCATACACAAACGACATCTTTATTTTATTTTAACACAAGTAGATACGCGTCTTGTTCCATACCAACCGTACAAACTAGAGTTTATTACACATTACATATCAAATGTAAACACTACTAGTTCCTCTGCTATGCCCGTAATCACCACTCTAACCTCGATCTCTCATCCTCGGCGTGACCCTGATCCTGTCCCACCTGTTGTCATGCAGACATACAGACACAACAACCGCCGGATACTCCGGTGAGAACAAATCCCAGTATAAAACATGTATACATGCATGTCATACAAGGAAATACAAAATCATGATACATGAATCAGTAATCGTAACACATTAATGAATACAGATAACACATCTTTGAATTTTATTCTTGACTCGATTCATATCTAAATCTAGGGATCCCGGTGTGAACAAGACGTAACAAGTCTCCCACCTACCCTCCCAATCGTGGTGGCGGTACGTCTTATTCCTAGATTTCGGCCCTGTCTGTATCGAATATCTACAACCGGAGTCGATATTCTCCTGTGCTTCGTTATCACCGAACGTCTAGAACTTGGCAATTCTGCCAATGACTCTCCTATCTCAATGCTTGTACATAATTCAAAATCAACACAAGCATAGCAATGCATATACATCTAGTATGTGATTTATGGGAAACTCGAACCGACTCTGATTCGAGTTATATCTCCCCAATCAAACATTGAATTATACCTTTCTTGTCGTAGTTTCGGTTTGAACAAGACGAAGTCTTGAAATCTCGATATCCAATCTGTCAATACAAATCTGAAAAAACATATATACAATGTACCATATCAACCTCTAACTCAAAGGAGTACACATACGGATCAATATTCAATCTCGGTACATTTCGACGGCATAACGGCGTAATCTTGCGATATCGGTAACTCAAATATCATAAGATCAATATTACCAATTCATAACAACAATCAGATGCATATCACAACCTCAAAATTCTGCACAAATCATGCTATATACGCTGGAAAATGAGAACAATAACATACGGTATCCGTTCTTCAATCCGTTTTTGATTATACGTTTACCGTAAACTCAAGAACACATATTATCAACCAAACTATAATTCCCCCAACATCTGAATTGCAAACCACGCTAGAAAACAATAAAACTTACATCCTTTGAAAGCTTATGATGAGAGGAACAAGAATCTACACTCGGATTGAAAATCGTGTGGTCGGATTTTGCACAATCGATTCTCTACCATGACATGAAGCTTAATGGAATTTCTGAAGCTTTTCTCAGTCCTTTCTCCTATGAAGAACGAAGGAAGAAGTACCACTGATATATATATCTTGCATGGTAAATCACAAGTGGCTTATTCTTTGTTCAACACGTCTCGCGCATATGCGCGACACCAACCGGCGCATAGGCGCGAGACCTACGGGTCTCGGAATTTCTCTTTTTGGCAGCTCGCGCATATGCGCGAGATTCTCTGGACTTAACATTTTGAAGCACACCTCCTCGCGCATATGCGCGCCCTGTCCCGCGCACATGCACGAGGTCCTCTGCCTGCCTCGCCCTCATTTTGTAAATTCTCTCGTCTTTTCCGGTCCGATACAATACATCTATAAGCACATCAATTATTAAAAAATCATGTCCGATTATAATAACCAAATTCTCTGGCCTTACAAGTAGATTTCCTCTTATCAAGATCACCTGCATAATCTTCATGAACATAGCCCCTGAGTGTAAAATCTGATCCTGCATAACATAATGCAGCATTTGAGATACCCTTATTGTATCTAAGGATCCTATTGATAGTGCTCCAATGCTCTCGTCCAGGATTCATTATGTACCGACTAACTGCTCCCACTGCTTGAGCAATGTCCGGTCTTATACAGATCATGGCAACATCAAACTTCTCACTGCTGATGCATATGGTACTCGAGACATCTCCATCCTCTCTGCTTCACTGCTAGGACACATCTCGGAGGATAATTTGAAGTTAACATGAAGATGGGTCGATATTGGCTTGCTATCTTACATATTGAAGTATTGCAAGACTTTTTTCAAATAATTTTTCTGGGAAAGCCAAATATTTCTGTTACTTCTGTCTCGGTGAACTTGCATCCCTAAAATCTTGTTTGCTGGTCCTAAGTCTTTCATATCAAATTTCCTAGCCAACTGTGCCTTCAATCCTTGGACTTGATCTTTGTTAAGGCTTGCTACGAATATGTCGTCCACATACAACAGCAAAATAATATAATCATCACCGGAACTCTTGAAATATGTACAAAAATCTACACTCAGTCTGTTGTATCCAAGGTTCATGATATAGGAGTCAAATCTCTTGTACCAACACCTCGGCGCCTGTTTGAGACCGTACAGAGATTTGTTTAACCTGCAAATTAAGTTCTCTTTGCTTTTTTCCGCAAAACCTTCTGGCTGGATTATATAGAATTCTTCTTCAAGATCTCCATGAATAAATGTTGTTTTCACATCTAGTTGTTCTAGATATAGGTCAAATACCACATCGAAGTCAATGTCTTCTTTCTGAGTATCTCCTTTCACCACCAACCTAGCATGATACCGCTCCACTTGGTTATTACCATCACGCTTGATTTTATAGACCCATCTGTTTGCAATGGCTTTCATCCCTCGTGGTAGTGTAACAAGATCCCAATTTTTATTCCTGTCTAATGCCTCCAACTCTTCTTGCATTTCTATCATCCACAAAGATACATCCGAGCTTTGAGTAGCTTCATGGAAACTCGATGGCTCACCATCATCTGATAATAGAGAATATGGAATATTGCTTTCAGTGACATAATCTGAAGGTCAACCTGGTGGTCTTTTGTCTCAAATTGACTGCCTCTAATTTGAAACCTCTGGCTCAACATGTTCTTGTTCTTCGTACTCTGATACTGCTTCACAAAAATTTTGACCCTTCTTCCGTCATATTTTCTACCTGAAATATAGTAGTTTCTGAATTCAGTGTGTCTTTGTCTCCCTTTACTTTATTTTCCTCGAAGATAACATCTCTGCTGATGACCAGCTTGTGGACAGTTGGATCCCACAAGCGAAACCCCTTTACTCCATCAGCATAACCCAAGAAAATACATTTTCTGGATTTCGAATCCAATTTCGATCTTTCTTACTCATCGTACAGAACGTACACAGGACTTCAAAATGTGTGCAAATGAAAATAATCTGTCGGCTTCCCAGTCCACATCTCCATCGGAGTCTTTAGATCAATCGCCACTGAAGGAGAACGATTGATATTATAACAAGCGGTTTTGACTGCCTCCGCCCAAAATGACTTGTCTAGACCCGCAGTCCTCAACATGGATCTTGTTTTGTCCAACAAGGTTCTGTTCATCTGCTCCACCACTCCATTCTGTTGAGGTGTGTAAGCCGTCGTGAATTGTCTTTTGATTCCTTCATGTTCACAATATTCATCAAATTCGTCACTGGTATATTCTCCTCCATTGTCGATCCTCATACACTTGATTTTCTTTTCTCGATCAAGTTCAACACGCGCTTTGAAATCTTTGAAGATCTAGAAAACATCTGATTTCTTCTTGATTGGAAAAGCCCAACACCTCCTAAAAAAATCATCAATGAACGAGACAAAGTATCTAGCTCCTCTTAGGGATACAATTGGTGCTTGCCAAACATCCGAATGAATCAACTCCAATACGCTTTTGCTTTTGGCAGTAGAAGTGCCAAACTTTAATATGTTTTGTTTACTGGTAACACAATGCTCACAAAAGGATAGTGACACTTTTGTAAGTCCCATAGTGGTGGACTTAATTTGAAGAAAAGAGTCCATTTGAGCAAGGAGTGCTCTTGGAAGCTTGTGGATTGTCTACCATCAAGAGCTAAGTTGTTTACAACTTACTTGCAGCCAAAACATCAATCCTTGTGATTGATAGGTAGGTTCATTTCTTCACACACTATGTATGACATTTCGTGTTTTTCGTATTTGCTCCACATCATTGCGGGTGCTCGGTTTTTTCCTTGTGAAAATATGATTTTCGAAAATTTCGTTGCGCTTCCGAGCACCGTAACCGATCCCCTTTGATAAACGTCTACAATTTATTGCTAGAACAATGATTATGAAAACAAAACTCCATGTTTCTATATGAGGACATGCAATTTTACATGTTGCATTAATTCGCATCAGACCAAGTGCATATCATAAATACTGTCCATTACAGCTTGCCTTTGGGAAAGAACCAGGTATTTCTCATTTGAGAATTTTCAGATGTATAATATATGGGCCTATTGCATCACATCAACGAAAAAAATGGATCTCAAAGAAAGATCGGAATTTATATCGGTTATGATAGCCCATCAAATATTCGATATCTTGAGCCTCAGATAGGCGATGCGTTTACATCACGTTTTGCTGATTTTCATTTTAATGAGAAAATCTTCCCAGTGTTAGGGGGAGAAAAAAACATATCGAAAAGAAAATTGCATGGTATACATCATCTACGTCTAGATCCAATAACTAAACAATGTGAAATGATGTATAGCAAATTGTACACTTACAAAGAGTAGCAAATCAGATACCAGATGCATTTGCAGACACAAAAAAGGTAACCAAATCATATATACATGCTGTAAATGACCCTGCTCGAATTGAAATTCAAAAGAAACAAATTGAAGACACTCATGATGTCATTAAACGCTTGAGCGTGGAAGGCCAATCGATTTCAAAGATAAAAATACTCGAAAAAGAAAAAAGTATAGAGAAACATGATGATCACAAAATAGAGAACGATATTCCGACAGAAATACATGATGATGAAAATGTTCCGTCAGAACCACAAACTGATGAGAATCGTGAAATCTCTATCAATTATATTAATAATGGAAAAATATGAAACCGAAAAGATATTAAAGAAATTGATAAGATTATTTCTCACAATGTGGCATTTGACATCATAAATGACAATGAAGATCATGAACCAAAATCTTTTGCTGAATGTAAAAATCGACAGGACTGGATAAAATGGAAAGATGTCATCCAGGTTGAATTAAATTCGTTAAATAAACGTAACATTTTTGGACCTATAGTCCTTACACCTGAAGGTGTAAAACCTGTTGGATACAAATAGTTCTTTATTCGAAAGCGAAATGAGAAAAATGAAATAGTAAGATATAAAGCTCGACTTGTTGCACAAGGTTTTTCTCTAAGGCCTGAATTGATTATGAAGAAACGTATTCTCCTGTTATGTACGTTTCGATATTTGATTAGTTTGACGGTATCTAAAAATTTAGNCTGAAGCACAAAGTTCAAAACCTAGATAATGTTATTCTGTGAAATTGTAAAGAGAATTGTATGGGTTAAAGCAATCCGGTCGAATGTGGTATAATCGGCTAAGTGAACACTTAATGAAAAAGGGATATGTTAACAATTCAATATGTCAATGCGTTTTCATTAAGAAAACAACATCCGGAGCGTAATTATTGATGTATATGTTGATGATTTAAACATCATTGGAACGAATAAGGAAATTCAAGAAGTTGAGTCGTACTTGAAGGAAAAATTTGAAATGAAAGACCATGGAAAAACAAAGTATTGTCTGGGTTTGCAAATTGAATAAAAAGAATGCGGAATATTTGTTCACCAGTCAAATTATAGAGAAAAGGTCCTTAAATGTTTTAATATGGATAAATCAAATCCTTTAAGTACTCCAATGGTTGTTAGATCATTAAACATAGAAAAAGATCTATTCCGTCCATGTGAAGATGATGATGTTATTCTTGGTCCAAAAGTACCATATCTAAGTGCTATCGGTGCCCTTATATATCTTGCAAATCGCACAAGATCTGATATATCGTTTGCTGTAAATTTATTGGCAAGATTTATCTCATATCCAACAAAAAGACACTGAAACGGAATTAAACATATATTCCGTTATCTTCTAGGAACGACATACTTGGAACTTTTGTATTCATAAGATACCAATCAAAGCATAATTGGTTATGCTGATTCTTGGCGTTCACAGAAACAAACACTTGTAACAACTTCATCAAATCACGCCGAGCTTATTGCACTACATGAAGCAAGCCGTGAATGTGTGTGGCTAAAATCAATGACCAAACATATCCGAATATCATGCGGATTTTCATTCGACAAGAAACTTGTGATACTATATGAAGATAATGCTGCTTGTGTTGCTCAAATGAAAGAAGAATATATAAAAAGCGACAAAACCAAACATATTCCCCCTAAGTTCTTAGCATTCACCTAAGAGTTTGAGAAAAATAAAGATATTGATATTCGTTACATTCAATCAAATAAAAATCATCAGATCTTTTTGTAGAATCCAAATTCAGTACACATAAAACCCATGCATTTATTTAAATTGTTTATTTAAGTTTAAATTGATTTTTTTAGCGAAGCATGATTTAATTAAAATGTATTATTTTAAATTAATTATGCTTATGTGATGCACGTTAAAATATTTTCTTGAGTTTCATGCTTCAGACGATTATTCGATGCGGGATCGAGAGACAGAGACCTGCGACGATTTTTTGGTAATTTTAAAATGTGGTATTTTATTTTAGGTTAGGATTGGGGCATTTTAAATGATTTAATAAGTTTTTAGCATTTTTAAAAAAAAAACATAACTTATTTATTTAATGATTTTAGAATTTTAAAACTTTTAAAGTTAGCATTTGTGTGTTTTATTTTGTTAATTAGGGGATTTTGTAAAAGTAGGGAGGATTAACTTTTTAATCAACACTTTTATTTTTAATTAAGCATTTTATTACCCCTAATTAAATCTAAACACACACACACGTGTTAGACACACACACACACTTACACAGTTTACACCCACACACAATTTCATTGCACTTTCATTTCAATATTTTGAAAGAAAAGTTAGGGTTCTTGGAATTCTAGCAGCCGCCCTATCCTCTAAATTTTTCCGGAAATTCTCGTTGAGTTTTCTTCAAGAAAATCATACAACGTTCGTCCTGGATCAACCCTTGTATCTTTCCCGTTTTGATATCGTTGGTTCGGTAATTTTAAATATCAAAAGGCATGTATATTCTATTATTCCTGCATCGATCTCGTCATATTATGTGTTGTAATATTTTTTATGCGTAAAAATCCATGTATGATGTACAGAGTTTGAGCGGAAATTTGTTGGATCGATTTTTGAAACGTTTTTGGATCTAAAACTCTAAATTTGCTGTCATTTTAATTACTGTGACTTTTCGGTGAATTTTCTGGCAAAACATTCAATATAAAACGTAGAACTTTTTGATACCTTCGATTTGACAGTAAATTCGAAATATTTGGATAAGAAACGAGTGAGTTATGATCGTTTTTGTGGGACTGCTCAAACTGTAATTTTCTGAAAAGGTGTTCTTGATGCGTTCTTGAAGTTTTATTGTTGTAGGCTTCGTTGGGGATCGACGAGTAATTTCATTGCACGTTTTCAGAGCCTACACAGACCCTTACACGGGGTCCGTGCCTTTTTTCCTTCGAAATGTAAAACTCCAGCACCTACCCGGACCCCTACCCGGACCTTTACACGGGGTCCGTGTACACCTTTAAATTTTTTTAAAAAATTTTACGGATTTTTTTGGGGTTTGATATCATGATTTTAGAACGATGATTAAACGAGGTCGAGTCCCGAGAGATTTAGAACGTCATAAGAAAATTTGTCATTTTTGGGTGTGAGCATGACTATACGTCTAAGCTATGAAAGATAAGTGTTTGAACTCATGTTAGTATATGCAGCAATGGCCCCAAGCGAGATCCAACGAATCCCTCAATGCCAAGTAAGTATGTTCGACGTTCAAAAGAAAATATGTTTATGTTTTTTAGGTATCCTAAATGTCTTGTGATCAAATTATGAACGGGTTTGGAAGTCGGTGAACGTGGCCGAGGACCTCTCCACCTCGGTGAAGCATGACCGGGTTTAGATCAGGATTGGAAAGCGGTAAAGCATGTGCATGTTTGAGTTCAAATTCACGTGCATCCTATGATATTAGTATTATGTTCATGCATGTTGGGTTTACGTGTTGCGTAAATGAAACGTCTACACATTTTAAAAGTGCGGAAATAAATTTTTTTTTTAAAGCTCACATTTTCGAAATAACATTTAAACGCTTCGCATGCATGTGATCTACAGAAAATATAACATTTAAAAATAATCTTAAATATTTGACAATAAAATCGTGCAATTTAAAATAACCCTAAAAAAATAAAAATCTTAAAATCATCAACGTGTAAAAATGTTTTTGTCCTTTCAATCTCATAAATCATAATGCGGAAAACCGTGTGGTCCTCGGGTCGTGTCACCGCACTAGGTCTGCCTACTCATTGTTCGGTACCTCCAGTCTCCTCATCATGAAGCTCACCTGCATCACACACGCCTAGTGAGTCTAAAGACTCAACACACCTGTACCAGTAATATAAGTACATATACGTAGCACACAACAATGAAAAATAGCATAATCAACATACCTTTCGTGTCTGCAGTAAAAACCGTATACGTAAATGCGTCCTTTCAAAACATGGTAATAATCATAGCATGTATCATCGTATCAGCATATACATGGTAAATCATGTCATCTCATGTCATCATAAACTTAAATATTTTCTTTTAATTGAATTCAATTAATTAGTTGTGACTTTCGTATCAGCTCTATCGTATTAGCTCTATCGATGGATCCATCTATAAAACCGTAGTACCCGACGGCAGGGGACATCAGCGACAACATTACCCGCCCACTGAGCCCGGGCCTTAGCTCATCATGTCTCATGTTATCGTAAACATATACATCGTCAGTCACAACCAATTCTCATCCTTCAAAAATATCATCATTTTCGTCACTTAATAAAACATGCAAATGTGTAACTTTTTCTTTAAATCAAGCATGCAACGTATTTATCATAATTACGTAAAGATCGCAAAAATGATGCATAAACATTTAAAATATCATAAATTTGTGCTCAGGGCGCTGCCAAGACCAAAATCTCACCCTGGGTGAAAAATGGCCATTTTGCCCTTCGAAACCCAAAAATTATCGTTTCAACCCTGGACCTCTAAAATTGACCCAAAGCTTACCAAATTCCTTAAAATGTCCCAAAACATTTTTAAAAGCATTCCTAGACGTAAACTTGAGCCCATTCTACAACTTAACCGATTTGTTATAAAACTTGGACCGGGGTCCCGGTTTTAACCCGAATCGACTCGAAACTTAACCGAAATTTTCTCAACTTTTACCATATTTTAAAAACACTTAAAAGACCACTAATACTCTAATAACCACTCCAAAACTTTCGGCTAGAAGACCGAACAAGAAACAAAACTCTCGGCCACCTCCCCTTTGTACAATCATCAAACTACCCATGGCCCTTAACCTTTCACCCTTCGGTCCTCCCTTATTCCACCACTTGTCCAGCCCTTAAGACTCATCATTAGGACCTTAATGACCCATCTAAACTATGCCAAACCCAAGCAAAAAGCCATTGCACAACCACGTGAAGAAAACCAGCCGAAACTACCATTTCCCCCTGGATTCACACCAAGCTTCCGAGGATCGAGCTCCTCCCTCAACCAAACACCCATGACTCCTTCCTAACATCTTAATAGACTCTACAAGGTCTGAAACATGGCTGGGTTCGAACCCATGCACAGCAGAATCCTCCATACATCGCCAAACCCATTACCGAACCAAGAAACAAGAACCGTAGTCTACCCTCACACCCGCTGCATGGTCTCTCTTCCAGATCACAAACCCTCTCCATTACGGTGATGACAGACCCCAAACCACACCCTATGGCAGCCCCTTGCACGATCTGTAGGAAAAAACGTGAGTGACAACAAGAGAATGCAAGAAACACATGGAAAATTGGAAACCATTAAGCTCACGTTTGGATCGGACGTTTCACAAACACAACCATATTACAGCATAGTAAATCGTGTATGATGCATAAAGAATGGTACAAATCCGTGCCTTGATGATTGTTTTAGGAAAAACGATCGAGGACCACAGCCGAAGGAGGAAGCTTTTGCTTGAAGTGGAAAAGAATGGTATCACCGACACTTGCAGCAGCCATTCACGAGAAAAGTTGTGAGTGGAGGAGGTGGGCGGCTAATGAAATGTAAATAGGTTTAGTGGGGAGTTTAGGGAGGTAATTAGGTGCTAAATAAAATGTTTAGGATTAATTAAAGGGGCCTTAAATGCTAATCAAAAGTTTAAAAAAATTATTTAAGTCCAATAAGTTTAAAAGTAGGCCCTTTAAATCTAAACACAATCCCGAAAAATATCTCGTGTTGAAAAGTTTTTGAAAATAATAGTCGAACCCTCAAAAAGTCCCCCGATTCGACAAAATTTACGTACCGTTAAAAAATAAAATCTTGCGGGTAAAAATATCCAATAAATCCTATTTTTGAAAAATACACTTAAAAACACCTCAAATAAATTAATAAAATTTAATCATGTTATAAAATAATTTTCCGGAAAATTCTCCGGTCTCCGTTCCTCGTTCGAGCGTGAAATGCACCTAGAAACCCTAATGCATGAACTTTAAAAATTTTATGAATTAAATCCTATCATGTATGAATTATGCATAAAATGCAGAAAAATAATTAAACACAAATTAAAAAAATAAACATACATTTAATGATTTTAAAACAATTTAATAAAATACCAAAGAAATTTAAAAACTCGCATGCATGTGGTTCACGTGGACCATCAAATTTTTGGGACGTTACAATCTACCCCTCTTAAATTGAATTTCGTCCGCGAAATTTCCTTATCCTTGATAATCAAAAAGTTTAGACTTAGTCCTAGTATCCCAATAGTCCACGCTTCTGCGGTGCTACTCTGATAAAATAATAAATCTTAAGATGTCCTTATGTCTCCTCGATCCTAATTATTTTTTCTGTCAAAATCCTCGTTTGTGAATCGCAACTTAAGACGATTTATAGTGACTTAGTTCTATTCTACTAAGACCTCGAATTTAACCTTTCTCACAATTCCTCATACTAGCAAGGGATGTCCCCAACTTATCGCACTTTATTTTTCTTATGCAACACTCATATTGTTCATTAACCTATTACATTGTCCTATATGCTGTTCAACTGAAGAAATCTTAGCCCCAAAATTTACTGACCGACTTCTATCCTCGGTGATACACTTAAAAATTAAACCTTATCTCGACTCCTTAACAAAATTAGTATAAGATCCTTGAATCGAATCTTTATCTTACGGTACCAAACTTACGTAATATAACTATTTACTAATATATCCCAATTATTAAATTGTTTCAAATCTTAAATCTCGAGTACGTTAATTCATAAAACCCAAAATGTACAATACCGATTTTTTACCTAAATAATAAAACCTTTCCAATGTAAATTACATGCTTAAACTATTCTCTTCCCAATTACGATATATTTGAGGCCTAAGTTCCTTGGATTTTCCTCATTGTAACAAATGTCGCATACTTACGTATCCTCAATGCTTAAATAATTCTAGCGTATAAAATTACTAAGTTATCCCATGTTAATATTGAATTAACTCTAATAAATCAACTTTACTTATAACCCATAGAATTCTAGAATTTTCATATCAAAATTTTAGATTTCTTACTTGATAAAAATCTTAATATTCGTTCATCGGTAACCTATGTTGAACACAACTAATTCTCTTTTGTTTTATTTCACTCAAAATGTTTGTATGAACACCTATCTCATAAACTTAAAATTCAAGCTTACGTAAAGAAGTTCGAGAGGGGGTGTCACTTTGTACCCCTGATTGCGAATGATGCCCGGAAGAAACTGAGGCATTTTATGGATGGGTTGCGGCCGGTCTTGCGCCGTGACGTTCGAGTTGCTGGTCTGACTACTTATGCAGTTGCCGTATCGAGAGCTTTGGCGGTAGAGCAGGACCAGAGGGACATTGAGGTTGATAGGTAGAGCAAGAAGCCTTATCAGGAACCTCAACAGCAGCCACAGCAGCGACCCCAGCTTAAGAGGCCTTTCCATGGTCAGCAGGGGAAGAGGCCATTTCAGGGACCGCCGAAAGGCAAGGGTCCTATTCCTCAACAGAAGGCTCTTCAGAGACCCGGCGAGTACCCAGTGTGCCTAGAGTGCAAACGCCAGAATTCGGGACAATGTTTATTTGGATCGAGAAAATGCTTCAAGTGCGGAGCCATCGATCATATGTTGAAGGACTGCCCACAGTGGAGGCAGCCGACCCAGGGTAGAGTGTTCGCCATGCAGACATAGGAGGCGAACCCAGACACGACCCTGCTGACTGGTAACTAATTTAATTCAGCACCGCATTGTTCTTGCTATTCATGTTTTGAATTTTATTTGGGATTAGTAGTGTGCTAGTTAATATTTTGGTGACTTGGGATATAAATTTCTACTATGCTTGGGTTAAGATTAGAATTTTTGGGATATAAGTTTTGTGTGTTGTACCAACGTCTCTCAGGAAATATTTTCATAAAGAGAGTAGCCACAAAGGCCCTGATAGATTCAGGGGCTATACACTCTTTTATTTTGGAGACGTTCGCTAATCATCTGGACGTCAAGTCTATTGGACTCGACGTGAGCTATTTAGTGAGAGTCCCATCAGGGGAAGAGCTATCAGCCACTAGCGTGGTCAAAGACATTGATCTTGAACTGCAGGGCCATCTAGTGTATGTCGATCTGATTGTGTTGCCGATGCCATAATTTTATATCATCTTGTGAATGGACTGGCTGATAAAAAAAACATAGTTCTTATTGACTTTCAAAAAAGGTCAGTGTTAGTAAGACTGTTGGGCATGGAGAAATTTCTCTTCGAGCCGGATAGATGGAGAAGTTTTCCTCGCATGATCTCCTGCATGCAAGCGCGGAGACTCATTCACAAGGGTTGTCAGGCTTTCTTGGCCATCATTATTTCAGCGCCTGACACACCCACTCCGTCATTATCTGATGTACCAGTAGTCAGAGATTTTCCTGACGTCTTTACGGATGACGTCACAGGCCTTCCACCAGAGAGAAAGGTGGAGTTTTCCATTGAACTTGTGCCAGGCACCATTCCAATCTCTAAGGCACCGTACTGGTTAGCTCCAGCTGAGATGTTAGAACTTGTGCCAGAAGCTTCTAGACAAAGAATTCATCCGCCCTAGTTTCTCACCATGGGGCGCACCGGTACTATTCGTAAAGAAGAAAGATTGGAACATGAGGCTGTGTATCGATTACGGAGAACTGAACAAGGTAACGATCAAGAATAAATACCCACTAACATGGATCGAGGACTTGTTTGATTAGTTGCAGGGAGCTACAATGTTCTCTAAGATAGATCTTCAATCGGGGTATCATCAGCTGAAGGTAAAAGATACAGATGTTCAGAAGACAGCCTTCAGAACCAGGTATAGGAATCACGATTTTTTAGTGATGTCATTTGGACTGACGAATGCTCCGGCGATATTTATGGACCTCGTGAACCGAGTATTCCAGCCCTACTTAGATCAATTCGTCATAGTGTTCATTGACGACATTCTCATATACTCGAAGAGACATGAGGAGCACTGTCAGCATTTGGGTACAGTTTTGCAGGTCTTGCAGAGTCGCAAGTTGTTTGCAAAATTTAGTAAGTGTGAATTCTGGTTGGAGAAGGTAGCGTTTTTGGGTCATATAATATCTAGCAGTAGCATCGAGGTGGATCCAGCTAAGGTATCAGCAGTTAAAGAATGGGTTGAACCGAATAATGCTTCAGAGATCCGCAGTTTCCTAGGCCTAGCAGGCTACTATTGGAAATTTATTCAGAGATTTTCTTCGATAGCAGTGCCACTCACTTCATTGACCAAGAAGAATGCTAAATTCATTTGGAGTGATGATTGCCAAAAGAGCTTTGATACTTTGAAGCAAGCTCTTATTTCAGCGTCAGTGTTAGCCATGCCAGCAGGGCAAGGAAATTTTATGCTATACACCGATGCTTCTAAGCTCGGTTTAGGCGCAGTTTTGATGCAGCATGGTCGGGTTATAGCTTATGCCTCCAGACAGGTGAAGGTACATGAGAAGAACTGCCCGACTCATGATCTCGAGTTAGCAGCCGTTGTCTTTGCGTTGAAGATTTGGAGACATTATTTGTACGGCGAGAAATGCCAGATATTTACCGATCACAAGAGTCTCAAGTATTTCTTCACGCAGAAAGAGCTAAATATGAGACAAAGACGGTGGTTGGAGTTAGTGAAAGACTACGATTGTGAAATTAGCTACCATTTAGAGAAAGCTAATGTTGTGGCAAACGCCTTGAGCAGAAAAGTTGCAGTCGTGGCACAATTGTCAGTGCAGAGATCTCTTCAGTCAGAGATTCAGAGATTTGGGTTAGAGGTTTATCCTAAATGCAGAGCTCCTAAGCTGTCTAATCTGACAGTCCAGTCTTCTTTGCTAGACCGAATCCGTAAGGGTCAGTCTTCAGATGAGCAGTTACAGAAATGGAGACTGAAGGACGAGGCCAAGGACAGCGTACTCTACACAGTGTCCGATGGTATTGTGAGATACAGAGGGAGACTGTGGGTGCCTAGTGTTGATTCGATCAGAGAGGATATTCTGACAGAGGCACATACATCTTCGTATTCTATCAACCCAGGAGGTACCAAGATGTACAAGGATTTGCAGATTCTGTATTGGTGGCCAGGTATGAAGCGAGACATCTGCCGATTTGTGTCTGAATGTCTCACTTGTCAGCAGGTGAAGGTAGAGAATCAGAGGCCAGCAGGGATACTTAAGCCACTCCCTATCCCCGAGTGGAAGTGGGAGAATATCACCATGGACTTCGTTGTTGGTTTGCCGAGTTCAGTCAGAGGATCCAATGCTATTTGGGTTATAGTAGATCGACTTACTAAGTCCGCACACTTCTTTCCAGTGAAGACGACTTTCTCCATGACACAGTATGCAGAGCTCTATATCAGGGAGATAGTTCGATTGCATGGGATCCCAGTTTCGATTGTGTCCGACAGGGACCCAAGGTTTACTTCGTCCTTTTGGAAGAGTTTACTTGCCTCCATGGGGACGAAGTTGTTATTCAGTACAGCTTTTTACCCTCAGACAGATGGCCAGTCTGAGCGTATGATTCAGATTTTAGAGGATTTACTGAGAGCTTGTGTAATCGATTTCCATGAGAACTGGGAATCGAAGCTACCTCTAGTGGAGTTTACATACAACAACATCTTCCAATCATCTATAGGTATAGCTCTCTACGAGGCACTGTACGGAAGGAAGTGCAGATCGCCGATTCATTGGGATGAGGTCGGTGAGAGATCAGAACTTGGTCCAGAGATTATTCAACAAACTGCAGAGGTAGTGGTTAAGATCCATGACAGGATGAAGACAGCCCAGAGTCATCAAAAGAGTTATGCTGACAAGAGGAGAAGGGATCTAAAGTTTGCCGTAGGTGATCATGTTTTCGTGAAGATACCACCCATGAAGGGTGTTATGAGGTTTGGGAAGAGAGGCAAGCTTAGTCCGAAATTTATTGGATCGTTCGAAATTCTTGACAGAGTTGGGACACTAGCTTATCGTGTAGCCCTACCGCCGAATCTGGCCGGTGTACACAATGTGTTCTGGAAATACTTATCGAATCCTTCGTATATTTTGAGCTATGAGCCGTTGCAGCTTGCTCCAGATCTGTCGTATGAGGAAAGACCTGTCCAAATCTTAGACAGACAGGAGCGGAGACTCCAGAACAAGGTGACTAAGCTGGTCAAAGTCCGGTGGCTGAACCAAGCAGTGGAGGAGGCCACTTGGGAGGCCGAGGCAGATATGAGAATTCGATACTCGAAACTGTTTGGTAATTTTAATTTTGAGGACGAAATTTATTTAAGTGGGGGAAGAACTGTAGAGCCCAAATTCAGTAAACGTAAAACTCATGCATTTATTTAAATTGTTTATTTAAGTTTAAATTGATTTTTTTAGCGATGCATGATTTAATTAAAATGAATTATTTTAAATTAATTATGCTTATGTGATGCACGTTAAAATGTTTTCTTGAGTGTTATGCTTCAAGCGATTATTCGATGCGGAATCGAGGAAAGGAGACCGATGACGATTTTTGGCAATTTTAAAATGTGGTATTTTATTTTAAGTTAGGATTAGGGCATTTTAAATGATTTATTAAGTTTTTAGCATTTTTTTAAAAAAAAGCCTAAATTATTTATTTAGTGATTTTAGAATTTTAAAACTTTTAAAATTAGCATTTGTGTGTTTTATTTTGTTAATTAGGGGATTTTGTAAAAGTATGGAGGATTAACTTTTTAATTAACACTTTTATTTTTAATTAAGCATTTTATTACCCCTAATTAAATCTAAACACACACATACACGTTAGACACACAACCACTTACACGGTTTACACCCACACACAATTTCATTGCACTTTCATTTCATTATTTTAAAAGAAAAGTTAGGGTTCTTGGAGTTCTAGCAGCCGCCCTATCCTCTAAAATTTTCCAGCAATTCTCGTTGAGTTTTCTTCAAGAAAATCGTAACATGTTCATCTTGGATCAACTCTTGCATCTTTCCCGCTTCGGTATCGTCGGTTCGGTAATTTAAAATATCAAAAGACATGTATATTCTATTATTCCTGCGTCGATCTCGTCATATTATGTGTTGTGATGATTATTATGTGTAAAAATCCATGTATGATGTACAAAGTTTGAGCGGAAATTTGTTGGATCAATTTTTGAAACGTTTTTGGATCTAAAACTCAAAATTTTCTGTCATTTTAAATACTGCGACTTTTCAGTCAATTTTCTGGGAACACTTTCAACATATAAAACGTATAACTTTTTGATACCTTCGATTTTACAGTAAATTCAAAATATTTGGATAAGAAACGAGTGAGTTATGATTGTTTTCGTGGGACTGCTCAAACTGTAATTTTCTGAAAAGGTGTTCTTGATGCGTTCTTGAAGTTTTATTATTGCAGGCTTCGTTGGGGATCGACGGGTGATCGCTGCTGCGTTGAAGTATGTTGAGTATGATGTTGGGATGGTTTTTGGCGTGTCGGTTTGCGTCGATAGACACTTGATTTCATTAGAAGTCGTAGGATGCGTTTTGGTGTCAAAACGTCGTGTTTACGGGTTGTGTTGCGTAGTATGGTGTGTGTCGTCGTTTGGGATGCTTCTACGAGTTTGAGTCAATGCCATAGTACCTTAGGATGAGTCTCGAGGTGTTGGTTCACGGTCCGTATGATTAAGTTGGGAAGATTAAGCCATAAGTGTAGTGATTCCCGTTAGTTGGCGTTTTCAGAGCCTTCACGGACCCTTTGCCGAACCCTTACACGGGGTCCGTGCCCTTTTTCCTTCGAAATGTGAAATTCCAGCACCTACCAGGACCCCTACCCAAACCCTTACACGGGGTCCCTGTACACCTTTAAAAAAAATTTATTTAAATTTTAGGGATTTGTTTAGGGTTTGATATCATGATTTAGTACGATGATTAAACGAGGTCGAGTCCCGAGAGATTTAGAACGTCATAAAAAAATTTTTCATTTTTGGGTGTGAGCATGACTATACGTCTAAGCTATGAAAGATAAGTATTTGAACTCATGTTAGTATATGCAGCAGTGGTCCCAAGCGAGATCCAACGAATCCCTCAACGCCAAATAAGTATGTTCGACGTGCAAAAGAAAATATGTTTATGTTTTTTAGGTATGCTAAATGTCTTGTTACCAAATTATGAACGGGTTTGGAAGTCGGTGAACGTGGCCGAGGACCTCTCCACCCCGGTAAAGCATGATCGGGTTTAGATCAGGATTGGAAAGCTGTAAAGCATGACCAAAGACCAATCCACCCGATAAAGCATGACCGGGGATCTCATGTATGTGGTAGTGGATTTTCCCTGCCAGCCTAGTACTGTGGTTTAGTCTGATCAGTCACATTTATGTATGGGTCACTTGCTTTGAAACATATCTCTACGCAAAATGATGTTATGTATGCTTAAGTATGTATGGTGCAAGTATGTTTAAGAAAAGTTTTATGCCGATGGCACGTCTACGCTTATGCTACTACGTTCATGTTTCAATTATGTTTATGTTATTACGTTCAAGTTTCAAGTATATAAGCCATACTTTAAAGATGCATGTGGTTTTTATATTATGTAGTACTTGCTATCTCCAGTTTATACATGTTGAGTCTTTAGACTCACTAGACTTGATCGATGCAGGTTAGGATGACTTTGAGGAGATGAGGGGTGGAGACCAATGAGCCGGCTTGGACTAAGCAGAAGGCTAAACCCGAGGACCCCCATGTTTTTAAGAAATTATGCAATGTTTCAAATACTTTGATTTCACATTATTGTTTACGATGTTTAAACAAGTATTTTTCTTTAGCAAACTTTATTTGTGATCTCTTTTATTGCAAATATTTTGGATGGACAGTTTATTGATGATTGCAATTTGAAAGTTTATTTTGTATTTAAGAAAATTTTAAATTTTTCCGCAAATTTTAAGATGTTCAAAAGTACGGTACGTTACACTTTTCACAAATGCACTTTGTACGACAATATTCAGAAAACATATATATAACATTGGGATGCACAATCTACGAAATTTGTGAAGAATCATTCGTGTTAACATAAGGAGGAGTTACGTGACTGTACTATTTTTTCATTACTATGGTTTTTATCCCATGGATTTTTTTGAGTAAGGTTTTTAACGAGACATTATAAAAAGACGTAATGAAGACAATCATTGTATCACGATCATCATCACAAGGGGAGTGTTGAAAATAAATAGTTATGTTGAAAATAAAGAGATGAAATTATTGAATGTTGTAAATAAGAGTTGTAAATATTGAAAATTAGTGTGTGATGATGTATGTAATGACGTATTTATTTTTGGATTATTTTCAAAGAAAATTCTATAAATAGATCTAAATTTTTGAAGAAGAACAAAATTGACTATAAAAAATTTTATAAAGCGTGTAGTTTGATATATTTTGTGAGTTTGAGATTTTTACTTTTTACCGTAAATTTTTACTTTTAACACCCCACAATTTTTTTAAAAATTAATTTTTTGCTTGAAGTCTCTTTAGCATTCGACTACTCTTAGTTTTTTTAAAAAATTTAATTAGCAAGTATTTAAGTAAATAAATACTTAATGAAATTATAACATAGGAACTTTTTTATATTGGAGTTGGGGATCTACAAAGTTTCTTACATGACATTGTTTTATTTTTTACACAATAACTAGATCAAGGGATTCGTGGCCAACATCTGTATTTTTTACACATGATGTAACCAGACCAAGAGATTCGTGGCCAACATCAGGACTTAATAAAATGGTATGGCGAGCAATATTTTGCATTGAGAAATAATTTTTTTTGTCTGCTTTGTGTACGGTGTGGGAGATCTTGTATCTAAATCCAATGAAACTGGATTACTTTCTTTTACTTTTTCACAAATTCTGTCGGTGCTATTCCCGATTGAATGACTCCGCTTTGTTATTTTTAGGGTTCGCTTGGTTTTTAGGATGTGATACTCGAATGATTAATAATTTGATTGATAAATGTTTGATAGGATAAGATATGTACTTTGAGGCTCCGTTTGGTACGTGTGATGGGATAAGTAAATGATTAGTAATTAGAGTGATTAAAAAATGAGAGATATGAATTAATAGTATTGTGGGATAAATAACACGGTGTTTGGTATGATTTTAAAATGATTGATTAATTTTGTAAATTTTATTGCAATGACCAAAATGCCTCAAGTGTTAGTTAAATATATATTCTTAAAATAATTGGTTAGATAATTAAATATTTATAATTATAATTTACATTTATTAAAATTAATTTAAATATATTTATTAAAAATAAATTTGTAAATATGCATTTACTTTAATAATTAAAATAGCAATAATATTTTGAATGTTAATGTTAAATAAAGTTTAGAAATAATTACAATATTATTTTTTGTTTAAAATAATTATAAATATTCTTAAAATAATTTGATAGATAATTAAATATTTATAATTATAATTTATATTTATTAAAATTAATTTAAATATATTTATCAGAAATATATTTGAAAATATTACGGTAATCATTAAACAAAATAAACTAGAATTTAATAAATATTTATTTTCATAAAAAAAATTAATTAATAAGATTAGAAATTTATAAAAATTTAATTTAAGATAGATTTGTATTACAATTTATTTTCTTTAAAATGAATAAAAATAATAAAAATATAATAAAAATTTAAATATTATATTAATTATTAAATTTTCACTAATTTTAATTTTCATATTATATTGAAGAAAACAATTCAAGGGCAATATGGTTAATATACAATCTTATCATTATCACTATTCAAATACATTATCACACCTTTGAGGAAGGATATTTAATCACACAAATAACATAAATAGTGAGGGCTTCAATCATAATCAAGGGCCTCCATGTTAAATTAAAAATGAACCAAACATGAGATAAGGGATGATTATTTAATAAACATTCCCTTGTCATGGCTACCAAACATAGCCTGAGAGATATAAAATATTATGTGTGGTGTGAATTTAAGAAGAGTGATAAAATCATGACAAACTTATTTCTGACCAAAATATCCTTTAATCTATTATTTTAATTTATTTCCCATAACAGTTTACTTCTCCCCGAACCTAGCTGCCTGTTTGTGAAAAAGAAGAGCCGCTGATTGAAAACCCTCTCCAATTTCTTTGTCCGTGAAGATCGAAAGACGAGGTGAGATCCGTGTTATTCTGAACCGAAGTTTTAACATAAAGCATGAAGATGTTGTTCTGATAAATTGACAAATTGACAACGAATATCTCCTACAATGTCAAAATTTCGTAGGATTCACGCAAATAAAAAAAACATGTACAGTAAAAAAGAACAGACCATACAAACGACATCAAAACCATATTCCGTTTGTAAAACACATTTGTAACCAAAATCGAAAAAAGAAACACAAATTTATCATCACTGGATAGTTTTCGTCACATTTATCTGCTGTGAAAGAATTTATGCATGAGATGCAACATCAATAATCACACATAGCTTAAAAAATGTTTCCTAAAATTTTACTTCGAGTAAGCTTCGGATGTACTCGGATCTTTCTTTAGAGATGAGGATCTACGGTTGACCACTTTCAATTTCTTAGCTATTGTGCAGCGGTTGTTTCTTCAGAAGAAATAAGGAAAATGGCGGCAGAAGACCCACTTGCAATATTTTAATTCACAATAAAGGGTATTTTGGTCATTAATCTTTCTGAGTGTAGCCAGATAAATATTATCCTTCTTAAATGCATGGATTTATTCTCCAACTCAAATAGTAAAAGTTGTCTAACAAATAGTCAATGTCAAATTAAAAAACGAAAGCTAACAAAAGATTACTAAACAAGCCAACCTTAATAATACTTACCAAACTGGACCTTAATGTATAACAAAGAACGATTAAAATAATAAACCAAGTATTACCAATTTACCACATTAAGCCATTTTATATCGAAGGTAGTAAAGAGAATAGATCAAATAATAACTCACATACATAATAATATACATGTGATTTTAAAACCGTTGAATTACGGTTATTTTATTAATTCCAAGATATGGTTAATGTATTATCTGTATGGCAAATCAGAAGAATGGATCACCTCAAAATGATATGGAGAATATTAATTCAGTTGGACAAAAAATTTATCAATCGGAAGTATACGAAAAAATGAACAATTTTACTTGCTCATTCTCGGTTATTTCAGCTAAATGTTGACTAATATATATGAAAAAGGAACATAGCTCTCAAAAAATTTGGAAAGTTATCCTGAAATAATATTATCAAATCAATTCTCAATATATACATATAATCAAATCAAGTTTCTGCCTACAAAATTGGGACAGGAAAGGACAGTTTGGCCTGGCCAAATGTCACATTACAACACCCTCAATATTGTGGAGAGCTTTTCTCGCAATCTTGAACTTTTTTGTCAAGGAACTTTGGCTACTCAGAACATACTTGGTGATGAAGAACTCGATCCCGTTCCTCAGAGATTCGTACTCAGGAATGGTAGCAATACGCGTAAAAACATTCCAGACGAGTTTATCTGGAAACTCGAGTAAATAAAACCCGGAAATGCATAATCCTTTTGGGAGTCGGATGGATGGCGTCGTTTAACTCAACTGCCTTCAAAACTGCTAATGAAAGACTAAAACATACAACCATTTCTGCAACAAATTTAGCTAGGTGCATGGATCTGATCAATGGCATTGAATCCAGTTCCTTGAAATGATCCCACAAACAGTACTGTGAAATTTAAACAAAGGGCTAAGATAAGTTAAAGAAATGCTAAAAAAGAAGTGGTCCCACTGAAAAAGTAAAGCCACGGCAAGATGCATATGGGCCACGACTTTCAGTAATCTCATATTTGTATCCAATAAAAAATATTCAACAGCAAATGCCATAAATGGAAATCAATGCCAAGTAAAAATACATAAAGGAGTGGCTATATCAACACAGAAAAGAAAAAGTATCATGAATTTATGTCTCAACTATAAGGAAGGCACAACTTTTCTTTCTTCTAAAGAAGCATCAGATGAAGCTCACATCGGGAACTATATCTTTGAATATGTGTACAAGTGCATTGAAGAAGCTGGGCCACAATATATAGTTCAAGTGGTAACAAACAATGCTTGAAATAACATGACGGCGAAAGACTTGTTCAAGGAGAAGAGGCTACATATATTTTGGACTTAATGTGCAATTCACACCATGAATCTTATGCTTCAAGGAATTGGGAACTAACCTAAGTTCAAAGAGGTGATTGAGAAGGCAAAAAGCTTCACCATCTTTATTCATATGCATCACAAAAAAAAATTGTCAATGATGAGGAAGTTTACCCAAAAAAGACAATGTGAGGCTGGGAGTGACAAGATTTGCAACCACTTTTCTAACTTTGCAAATCTTGATGGAGAAGAAAAGTGAACTGAGAGCTATGGTTGCTAGTGAAGAATGGAATGTATGCAAACATTCAAATATTGTAAAGGGAAAGCGGCATATAATACCGCTTTGAGTGCCTATGGGGTAAGTTTTTGCTTGAATCTGTTTGCTCCTTTAGTTAACGTGTTTCGTCTTGTTGATGGGGATAAGAAATCATTTATGGGTTTTTTGTGTGGTGAATTACTTAGAGCGAGTAAAGAGATTAAAATGGTATTAAAAAATCAAGAGCTTCACTATCATCCGATCATTGACATTATTGACGAGAAAAATCGTGATCGGCTTGATAGTCCACTACATTTGGACGCCTACATCTTGAACCCTTATTTCTCATTCAATGACCGGAGCATAGGAAATTGTTCAATAAAGAGGGTGGATTTGGACGAGCAATTGCTAAGGCGGGATGCGCAATTGATGATGAGAAATATGATCTGGATAAGAACCAAGTATTAAATAATAATTGCTTACTTTATTTTGTAATTTTTATTGCTTGTTTTTTGGTTTACTAATTGTTATTGTTTGATTAGTTTATTTAATTGGATAGTGGCATCTTTATGGAAATGGTGTACCTAAATTGCAATAAATTACTAATAGAATCCTTTCTTTAACTACAAGTTCTTCTGGTTGCGACAGAAATTGAAGTACTTTGGAGAGGGTAAGTACTTAATTACTTATTGTGTACTAATTATTAAATTTTTAAATATGTATTCAATATTAATATTTTTCTTTAATGTAGATCCATACAAAGAAAAGAAATAGACTAGAAATCGAAAGTTTGAACAATCTAGTCTATGTTCAATCCAATACCAAGATCATCAAGAAGAAGAAAAAAAGTGGATGTGTTGCTTGCTAGTGAAGTAACTATGGCACAAGCATGAATTGTTGAAGGTGGAAAATGGAAATGAAATGAGACAAATGTCAAAGATGTAAAGGAACTTCACGAAGAAGAATTTGTATCGGATGGAGAAGAGGAGATGTCATGGATTTTTAGTTTGAATCCTATACACAGAAAGTGTTGGAAAAATATAGAGAGGAACAAGAAGAATAAGATGTTTGGTCTTAATATCCATACATTATGTTGGAAAAATGTTGAAGATGTTTAATCATGGTATGAAGGCTGTAGCAAACATATGATATGTAAAAATTTATTAAAACAATGCTTGATAGGGACCAATAAAGCAGAGGTGTTACCAACTCCAATCTCATAAAAGTTCCAGGTAACTTTTTTATCTCCATTACTGCTAAACTATGAGTTCATTTCAATTCCAGATTCTAAATAACTACCACAAAGGTCTGAAACACTTGGTACTTCAATCTCTCAATTACTGAATAAGTGGTTAAACTAGATAAAGACGTCCTGATACAGAAATCAAGAAGTCCTACCTGTAAAGTGAACCTGTGGTTTTTGTCGAAGCTGCACAATTTAGATGCAAGAAGACAGTAGTATTTGTTAAATATTTTTTCCTGCAGACAACACTCCACGAGTACCCGCATGATCTCTCGATCCTAAACATAAATGTACAAAAGATGACACAAATTTTGAAATATCAGATAAACAATTAAGAAAACCGAATACGTATATGGAACCTGCTTCCCCAGTAACTCTAGTCTCAGAAGTTTCTCAAATGCATCGATGTAATCCTCAGCACTCATAATTATGCAAAAAATTGCTCTTCTTGCATATGTATTCATCCTTTGTGCGGCAGCAAGCTGTAGCATCTTTTTGGTTTCAGGAATCTCCTTATCAATTGCTCCGGCAACGTCTTCGAGGTTATCTATACCTGAAGCAATAACCTCAGACAACCACCATTGGCCTTTCTTGTAGGGATCAAGAAACTGACTCCATTTTAACCCTCGAATTAATATATTATCTACTTTTAACTGCAAAAACAATAGAACGTTACCAAAAGACCATTGACATTCACATCACAAAAAATGGCAAATCACATTTTTTCATTATCTATATCTATTTAATATGGAAGAAATAAACAGAAAAAACTTCAGAAATATTTTAAACTATTTTTCAGACCATTATTATTATGTTACAAGTTGTGTGTTTCGCTGAGTAATCAAGCTAATGCTTTCTTTCACAAATTTCAACATTTAGTAAACTTTGTCCGCATACTGCATAATTAAGTCTTGCAGCTTTTTCCAACAAAGTGCTTGATCATTGTTCCAGGCAATCTTAGATCAACCAAAACATAAAGACAGAAAAAATTACCAGAATTCGACATGTTGCCTGAGACAAATAACTGTGAAAATATGGAGGAAATTGGAAAGATACTAATATACTGGAAAGCAGACAAAAAAGGGTGTAGCTTGCAGCTGGGTCCATAACAGTAGACACGAGACAAAAGAATGATTATTTGATTCAATTAAATACATTAAATTAATAAGCTATATGAATCAACATAGGAATGGCAGGGTCTTCAAATGCATTAATGCCCATCCATTCACGTAAAAAGTCTTACGGAAGTAATTCATGACGCAACAGAAAGTATTAAACAGGAAGGAAAACATAAGCCAGTGGACACCTTTTGTAGCCACTTCTTTACTTGGGTATACTTTGGAGTATTTTCCTCGGATTTTTTTCTATTGTTCTTGATATCGTAAATAGTTTCAAGCATAAATCTCATCTGCAGAAAATGATGAACATCAATTGATGTTTGAAGCAGATATGATTCAGAAAATACTGATAAAAATATGTACTCTGTTACAGCTCAAATTTGATTGCCCCTCTTCAGAAGATGTCTTCAAATAATTTGCCCTACTCTGAACACTTGAGATTAAGTTTTTCATCTCACTAGGATCATCTCCTCGTAATTTCATGCCACAACCTATCAGAAGCAAGACGATTTTATGAGAAGCTAGCCAAATAAACCAGAACCAAGTTCATTTAAAGAATAAAGAATACAATAAATAGCTGGCTGTCAAAAGACATGACAATAAGTATACACAAACATGTTGGTAAAGACATTCTTCAAACAGGAAAAGAAAGTTAGAACCAAGAATATTTCTAACAAAGAAGCTCCAAGATGCTGTGTTTGTGTATCTAGTACATTATGGAAATATCAAGCAATCACATAAAGAATCTATGAACTTGTGGTGCAAGTACCTGAACTTCAGTGTTCCCTGCACATAGACATTTCCTTGATAATTGTAAATAATTGACAACCAGAACTACGTGAATAGTTGAGCAGTAGAAAAGTTCACGGTTTCAAGCATAAACAAATACAAGCATCGCATTTCTGAAACTGATCTTTCATATCTATCACTGAAAAAAGGGTTCTTGTTTAAGATGAGGTGATATTGGCAAACAGGCACAAAAACAAAGGTTAATTAACATCATAGTTATTAAAGACACTCGCCTGACTGCGCCAATAACCCAGGCGCAACACATTAAACAGGCATACCCTTTAGGCGCGCAGGGCAGATGGGAGTGCGCAGAAGCATGTGCCTTGGTTGCTGTGTATTGAGATTTTGTGCATACATATAAAATAATTCAACCAAACAAATTTTAAAGCCCAATAGCAAAATTCTGCCTATTTAATGTTTAAAAAACCCTATATGCATATGTTTCATCTCCCTCTTGCTCAAATTCCATCTGCGTCTGCACGAGTCGCTAAATTGAAGAGTGCAACTGTGCAGCAGCTGACCTTCCATCAAGATAATAATAATACTCAGTTTTGTTTCTGTCACTGAAGGTTAGCATAATTATTCCTCAGTTCTGTTTCTGTCAAAGTTCAGCAATTATTCCTCAAAGGGTAGCACTAAGTGATCATCATTCGTGAGAATAGCAATACAGCCACTGGCCCACTACTCAATTTTGTTTTTGTCAAAGTTCACTGGATGATGATGTTCCTTATTTCAATATATTTACACTTTGTATTTCAGCAATATATTTATATTTTATAATTTGTATTTAATTTATGTAATATCTTAGTATAAATCACTTTATACATATGTTGAATTTTAAATGCGCTTTACTTCTACTTTGGTAAAGCGTGCGCCTTGCACCTCAGGCTCCTGGCGCTTTAGCATGTCTTGCGCCGTAAATAACTATGATTAACATCCAAAGCCATAAAAGGTTTGATCCCAGTCAAAAAACATTGGAAAAAAAATGAACTTACATTGTAAAACTGTTTTGATTGTAGAAACATCAAGCTCTGTTAACCGCTTGCTTAGAATGATCAAGAAATGGAAATTGTCAAATAGAGAGCTTATCAATGGGTAAAAATATGCACATACAAAAATAATAATTGTTTAGACAAGAATAAAGTTGAAGTGTCAAATATTTAAGTCACTCATGGAGGGATTATTGATTATTCATTTGAAGAAGTACAATGGCAGTGTTAGATAGCAAACACAACTTTTTTGGTAAAGTCAATGATGTTACTACAAATAAGAGTACAACAAGAATCACAAATTTCTAACAGTTAGATGCTCAAGAAAATATTTTCAAGAGATACAGCTTAACTTCTTCGACCTCATAAATTACCTTGAGCAGACTCCAAAAACATATAAATTTGATAGTAGAAGAGCCAGATTCTGTAAGGAGATTTTGTCCTTCTTCAAATACTCTTCCTGAAAATAGAACAAAAAATAGCCTTAGTTGTATGAACACGGGAGCTGGTCACATTCCACAACAAACTACACATAATTTTGAACTACATAATCAATGCCTTTTCATTAATTGCAGAACTGATTACTTAGAATATAATGACATAAATACAATGGTGTAAAACATGCTCTAAAAATAAGCACCTCAAAACGTTTTGCCAGGCATGACAGAAGCTTGGCCCCAAAGTCAATCCCAACCAAACAAGCCATGCCAGCAGCAGAAGCAGCAAAAATAGCTGCATGCCTTCGAAAAGAAACACGGAGCGAGGTTCCATGTCAGCAAAAATGATAAAATAGAAGCTAATTGATAGGAATCATTAAAAAAAATCTGACTTTAAATATCATACATCGGCAAGTAAAAGTCAAACAGATTACAAGTGTAAATCATCGAACACTTGGGTAAAAGCTCAGATGGTAATAGAGGGATGTACCAGAAGCAGTAAAGAAAAAAATGAGTTAAAGCAAAAAACAGTCAAATAAATGGCATAAACTTCCAAAAATACAGTTAGTTTCTTATTCTTGCATGGCTTATCACCTGCATGTTCAAAAATCTGCTCACTTTATACTTGGTGCACAATTGATTCCTGCAAGCCTCTATACAGGAATAATTAAACCACATATTCAATGAAGACGATAAAGAAATAAATCCAACATTTCCTCAAAAATCTGCATGGTTTGATATTGGAGGAATAATAGCAGGCCCAAATGTTGAAAATATTGGGCCAAGAAAGAGGCCTATAAAGGAAACCCAACAATTTATAAAGCATGCCAGAGGAATAGAAAAAGCATTATACAAGGTGGGGTGGGAAACGATTATCCTATTTGTGTTACTTATTGAAGACTGCATCAGAATCATATACAGAAATTCTCAAATAATGTGTCAACCAAAAGATGAATCTGACTGGCGCAAAAAGTTGTAAACTTCTAATTCATTGATAGTTCAACTGCGGACAAATGAGGAAAAAAAGAGGAAACAATAAGAAACTTAGAGGAGGCATCAAACTCAACTGTTCGAAGCCACTTATCTCCCTAGAACATGATCTGACAACCTCTTCACACACAATTTGAGAGTAAACATTGTGGCCAGCTGACTGCATATAGACAAGTTATCAGAGAATGGAATACCAACAAATTTGCTCTGCCGTTCCATAATGAAGCAGGCATTCATAAGAACCAGCGATAGTTGAAAAAGTGAAATAGCACTCCAAATATCATATAAATAGATGATACAAAATGAATATAGTAATATGCGGCTTACTTGAATACATCTAAAGACTTCACCCGTTATTGATTTAGCGTCAGAAAGCTTATTTAATATCCCTGAAGAAAAACAAGTAAATCAGGAGATATAATATCATGGTGAAGAGATCATACACTTAACTTACTGTCAAGTGCACTGCACCTTCACTTATTTATTTATTGGTATAAATTGACAATCATGCACTTTATAGATTAATTCTCAATCTAAAACAAAGCCATCTCAAACTTTAATTGCTAAAAAATTATATTTACTAAACATTGTACACATGAAAAGAATTCAAAATAATTTCTTAAGTTTAAAATTTATGAAAAATCAATAGAGGGTATACCAGACATTTTGCCGAAGAGAGAGAATGTGCAGTGCACTCGACAAGGAAAATGGCGAGCATCTCTCAATCAGTACAAAATTAAAAGGAATCAACATGCCAAGGTAAATTTGTACCTCGTACTTGGAGACGTAGTTGATCGTATTCTTCTGATCCATCTCCACCATGAGATCTAAGATGAGGATGCAAATATTTTGTTGGTGCCTCGTTTGGAAAGCTATCCAGCACCACATCAGCGAAAGATGATTCAACCTTATCAGAGGTTCTAATATCTGAATCATTTGCTAGTTCGGTTTTTTGTTCTTTTTTGATTAGCTTACAAGTTTTAAGTTTTTCAGCTGAAAATTGGTTATCGAGGTCTTTGCTAGGAAGAATTTGAATCTGCCCATCATTTGATGAATCAATTACTGAAGGAATACCATCAAACAACATGTTGATTTCATCATCTCCCCGTAAGTTCCCTTCCTTTATCTTGAGTTTCTTTGTGAGTTTCCTTTCCAATGTCAAATCAGCTTCAGCCAAATTTCTGTCACCTAGCATGTCTGCCTCAAGATACTCTTCAAACTTTGTTTTCCTTCCTTTCACCTTTTTAGTATGATTTGGTAAGATCACCTCCTCCATTACATTGTTATGCTCCTCAAAACTACCAACCCTTGAGTTAGAATCTTCACCCCGTTCATCATCTGAATTTTCATCTTGTACTCTTCCACTATCAGTACTTTCAGGAATTCCTTCAGTTTCCGCAATAGAATCAAGAACAGAAGGTATTCCCTCGACTAATGAGTCAATATCATCATTGGCGGCACTCAACCTCCCATTTTTCACCTTGAGTCTCTTCGCAAGTTTCCTCTCAAATCTTAAATCATCCTCTGCAGATAAAGACCTTCCTCCCATCTCCATTTCAAGATACTGGCTGAAACCGCTTTTCGAACACCCTCCTAAACCTTTTTTTATCTTGGATTCCTTTGACTTAATTTTGGAATCTGCTATCATAGAAAGTTGTCCACTGCAATCCTCACTACTTACGCCCTTTACAGTTATCAGATTACTTGATTTCCTTTTGAATTTCTTCACCTTCTGGGGCTGCACGGCGCAACCTTTTACTATATTATCCATGGGAGGTAATTTTTCGACAGGCTTCGAATTCAACTGCGGAGGATTTCTTTGATTCCCGGGACTGCTAACACAATTTGCAAAAATAAATATCTCATCATTGGAAAGCAAAAACTCCGATGGATTAAGTATTCATTGACACTGATCCNTATATTACTTGATGTTGGACCCAAGAATCGAACTTTTTCTTGTTCGTAGCTGATCGAGCTTCTTTTCTGCGCTCTCTGCGGGATTTATCACCGGATTTTTCAATTGCAGCTAAATAACAGAAGAATTCCAAAAGGAAAGATAAAAAAACATCAGTCTCTCCCATTTTCACCTAATAGATTGAAATACACATGGAAGTTGAGAAAATCTCACCCATTATTTCTTCGAATTTGCAGGTTTCAAAAAACTTGGGTGCTTCCGAGGGTTGATCGAAGAGAAAATGTTGACGGCTGAGTGAAAGATTTTTGTAGGTATGGGTAGGCCCAATTCAATATTACATGTCCCTATAAAAAATCAAATTTTATTTAAATATTAATTCGGTTAATTGGTTAAACTAAATTTTTATGAAGATAATCGAAATCAAATCGATTTAACCAATTTTTAAAAATCAGATTTCTGAATTAATTATATCTAGTAGGTTAATTTCATTTAAATAAAATTTTGCTCATCCTGAACTGACATGAGATCGAAAAGACGTTAGTTGGAAACCCAATTACAGGGATCCAAAATTTGAATTTCTATTATTAATTTAAAAAAATTCTAGATTTAACTCGTTTCAGAGTCCAGATCATATTATCACTAGTCCGAGAAAAATATTTTTATATTTTTCAAGTTAGAGCTAATAAGAACTTATTTTCAGACAACCATCTCATAAAAATGTAAATTCAATGGAGTGGTCAGAGATTGATCAAACGTAGGTCAAATTTGGGTTGGACTAACCCAATTTTTTTTTTTTTAAATTATCCACTCCAACTCTTTAATTTTATAGAACAATTTCGTTAAACAGTATAATTTAATGATTTTTTCTGTTTTATATATAATATATTATATTTTTTGTAATAATATATAATTTATTACATTAAGTACAATCTCTTCCAACTCTAATTTTTGGATCCGAGAATAGCAACGTTATCAACGGGGAGAGAGGTGGTTGATAATCTTGACTGTGCAAACTTAAATATCACTTGTGGAAAAATAGTGAATCGAGTAATTAGATTTATAATTTGATTGCGTTAAATATATTATGAATATTATTATATGTTGTCATCTCATCGAATTTAGTTTGAAATGTCTTCTTAATTAAAAATATATATGATTGATAATTGATTTTTAAACTTTTAAATAATTCTTTATGGGCATTGGTGATACCCCATAAGAGTTCGGGTCATGGATGACCCGGGATGTTAAAGGGATAGCTCAAATCAGAGTCAATTTGCAGGATAAATTCTTCAGGAGCCGGGCAGACGAGTACCCGGGACATTTTCTCCTCGTGCTACCTTATTCCCGGGATCTCGTACAAAAGTTCCTGGGAAGATTTTCACCCGGGTTACCTCGAAATCAGCACTTCACTCAAGCGCACCAGCATAGGCTACCTTATGTTTGACAATCATTACTATCAGAACAGGGGTTGGCGAGTCAGAGAAGTTGTCATAAGCAGGATATGGACAGTCATCTTGCTATAATTAGTAGGTTGGCATTAAAAGCAAGGTAATCATAGATTTCATTCATATAAATATCAGGTTTGAGTAAGATTAAGGGGTTCACTTCTTCAACATTTTCTTACAGCACTTTGTTATCATATTTTCTCTAAAAAAAACCCTCATTGACTTGAGCATCAGAGTGGTCACGTCGGATTCTCTTCCGGCTCCCATTCACGTGGTTATTTCTGTGTTTCCAAGGTAATCTTATTCTTCCTGGGAAAAGAGTGCTCGGTTCGAATATCTCTTGTCGCGATCTCATTTTTCGCTCATCCCAACACTTCGACCCGGTGAAATTGTCCATCTATCGCTCACCCAATTCACCAGGTCATTATCATTGACCCCATTTGTGGGAAACTTGGTCTAAGACGTGGATTATGGTTTCCACAAGAAAATCCTCAAGAAGGGATGATCCCGAGAAGGAATCTTCTGACTCGGAAGTCCCTCAGGAAGATCAGTTTCAGCCGACATATGTATTAAATCAAGAGCAACTCATTCAGAACATAACAACAGCTGTCCAGAAAGCTGTAGCGGGGAACTTACCCTCTGTTAACCATCAGGCTCAACATAATGAATGGCAAGGGACAAGTCTCCTCCTCCAGGAAAGAATGCTGAGGCTGATGCTTTGGCTAAAATGGTCTCCTCTTTGACAGGAGAAGTAAAAAGGGGTGTCATTCGAGGGGTCCGGCTAGTTTCATCTATAGAGGCTGGCCCGACCCTTGCTCCCAAAGACTCCTAGAAGACCCCTTTGCTCAAATATTTTCTAGAGGGAAAATTGCCCGAGGATCCCCAGCAAGCTCAGCGAGTTGAGAGACAAGGGCCTCGCTTTAGCATCTTCAATGGGGAATTGTATCGACGATCCTTCCAAGGTCCCTTGTTGAAATGTTTATCAGAGGAAGAAAACTGATTATGTCCTGAAAGAAATTCATGAAGGTTGTTGTGGGGATCATCTGGGCTCTTTGGCCCTTACCAGGAAATCATTACTGGCTAGATTTTGGTGGCCCACTATGAGCACTGATGCTAAGGAACTGGTCCAAACTTGTTAAGGATGCCAAAGACATGGTAATATCAATCATAGCCTGGTTTCGCTGATGAATCCCATCCGCATGTCCTGTCCCTTTGATCAATGGGGACTGGATATCGTCGGACCTTTCCCAATGGCCCGAGCACAAAAGAAGCTTTTATTAGTAGCAGTTGATTATTTCTCCAAATGGCTGGAAGCTGAACCATTGGCCAGAATCACTGAAACTAAGGTACTAAAATTCTTATGGAAAAACATTGTTTGTAGGTTCGGGCTCCCTCGAAAATTGATATAAGACAATGGTCACCAATTTCAAGGAAGAAAGATTACATCCTGGTGTAAAGAGATGAAAATTGCTCAATCTTTCACATCCGTTGCATACCCCCAGGCTAATGGGCAAACAAAAGTAACTAACCGAGTAATTATTCAAGCCTTGAAAGCCAGACTACAAGGAATTGGGAAGGACTGGATAGAAGAATTGATAGGATCGGTTGGGACGTGAAGAAGTATTTAGAAGGGGTGGTTGAATAAATACTTGACAATTTTACACCATTTTCAAGTAATGAGTCAGTTTAGTGATAAACTGAGCTCGGGAATTTTGTTTGTCAATGTCGATCAATTAACTAATGAAAGTGCAGAAATAAACTGATTGACAGATAGAATAAAACTGAAATTAAGAGACACAAGATTTATGGATGTTTGGAGATTTCAGTCACTCCTACGTCACCCCTTATATCTAGAAGATAGGATATTCACTAAAAGACTTTGATCAATACAAAGAGTTGTACAGACCGATTTCAGTTTTTGACTTAACAATGTCAAACTGAAACTTTTAGTTTCAATACAGATTACAGTACTCAATTGATCTGAAACTACTTGGCACAACTGATCTCTATAAGATCGAATAATACAACAGTTCGTGTTTGTACTTGTAAGCTCAAATTATAGCCTTAAATGCTATGAATGTATATGCTAAGTGTGAGCTCAGAAATCTTCTGAATATGAATAGAAAGCTTGTGAAGAGATTTCAGTAGAATAACAGCTTGGTTGATTGAACAATTATCTTATTGTATTTTCTCTGCTGCTCTTCTTGGCTATTTATAGGTTTTGCTTCCAACGGTAACAATGAATATGATTTGAAACTTCATATCTGTTGTTTTCCACGTCAACATTCTTCTGACAGTAGTATACCGTTTCATTGCTGAAATGCGGTGTTCATATTATAAGTTGCAGTCTGCTTTTGTACAATTTGTCAGTTGATAGCTACATTTCTTAATTGATGACGTGTAAAACTGTTTTATCAGTTTTGACAAAGCCGATAGGATAAGCTAATTGCTCTCAAATCATTGTAGTGTAACTGTTCAGTTCCAACTGATCGTCCATGTCACACCCTTACTCTATACTTAACTTAATTACCAAAATCAAAATAGGATTTGAATGATTTAACTATATTATGAAGCAATTCAAACAAGGAGCATCAATTTGACGGTTTATAAAAATATTGGCATGATGTCCCTACATTTTTGTCTAAACCACAAACCCAAGCAATACCATATATACAACATCAACTATATTTTCATACACAACCATACGCATATTTTTATACATATAGTCATAAACATTGTGAAACTTGTTCACACCCTAACATAAAATCTATTGTAGTACATATGCGGAAGCTATACAATAAGAAGTTCCGGTTCTTGTCGAGGTAGGGCACGTCACAAGCATCCATTGGCGAACCGGCATCCTATGTCTCTCATTTACCTGATCCTGTAATACATGAGCTACATAAGTTTATAAAACTCAAATAGTTGGCATTTATACGTTTTAATATGCGTAAAAGGAACATACATATCAAGTCGTGATCAACAATGAATCTTTAAACCATGTCATATCATAGCATATATTCATGTTCATTTTTGTACTTGAGCCTCATTAGTTGACCTGTACTACCGTGCTTGCTTATTATATAGCTACTACTGTGTTGGACGTCAGGGAGCAATCTTTGACAGCCCTATGCCCCATGAACATATATTGGCCAATAGGTTTGGTGGACTTAAAACCACCCATAATGTCAACAAGCTCTATATCATGTAAAAATCAATCCTTTTCTTTTCATGTTCATGTTCATGTTCATAACATAGCACCCATCATCAATATTCATGAGTTTCTTATATATTTAATACATAACAATGGAATATGGTGCTATATTTTCATCAGTAAGATACTAACAATGTACATATAGAAATAATCAATGGGAAGTATTTGAAATCATAATATTACTCATGTATTACTTCAAGAACATGCCAACTTACAGTCCAAGCGTACGAATACCTGTTTGAGACGATGTTTCTCGCTCCTATACTGTCGAATATATCAATAAACCAATCACTATTTATATACTGGGTGAAAATCACTCATTTATTGTCCTCTACATGTATAGAATCCAAAAGAGATGAAAACTTACACCTTTAGGAAGCTCTTGGGATGGAGCACTAAGTTCTAACCTCAAAATGATGAAAGGAATGAAGAAGGGAACTTTGGAGGAAGATTTCTTGGTTTTTCTTTCGTGTCTTGCTGTGAAGGGAAAGGAAAGAACTGATAAAATGGCTTAGAAAATCGATACTTATCTTTTCTCATGCAATGCAGCTCTCGGGCGGCCATTTTGCTACCGCCCGGACGCGGAATGTTCTGTAAAAATACTAAGCTTGAAATCCACCGGCGCTCGAGCAGTCATTTTCTACCTCTCGAGCGCCACATGTTCTGCCTCTGTGCACTACGTCATCAAAGATCGCTCCAGAAATGTATCTTCCGTTCATAATATGAAAAAGTGGTAAACATAAAAGTTGTAGCTCTATGTCTTAACTTGAATCTTCAATTAATTTCAGGTCATTTAGAGGTCTGAGTAAAAACCTATGCTCAATCTACCAAAATGTGTCATTGTAGGAACGACGATACACATGATACATTTCGGGGCACTTTTAGCTTGTCTTCCACAATGATTTGGACAAAACCCAAAACACGAAAGTTGTATCTTAGCTTTATAATGGTTATGTCCTCACACAATTTGGATCAATATTCAAATCATTATTCTAAAACCCGTAAGAACTACCATATTTTCATCTCATTTCCTGCAGTCCCATACCAACTTTCATTACACTACTTTATCTATACATCTTACTATCATTATTTAGACACCTATTGATTCTCAATACACCATAAACAATATAAAAATCATGTTCAATCTCAATATTGATACCTCAATCATCACGTGAAATCTAATAAGCTAAATAACTACATAATAAACGACATAAATGCATTATTATCATTTGTACGAGTAACCGGGCATTACAATTCTCCTCTCCTTCAAAGAATTTCGTCCCTGAAATTTGACGTACCATATAGTTCAGGATATCTCTGTTGAATCTCGTCTTCTCGCTCCCAAGTTGCTTCTTCAATTTCCTGATTGCGCCATAATAGTTTCACCAAGGGTATTTCCTTGCCTCGTAACACTTTTGATTTCCGGTCGAAGATTTGTACCTGTCGTTCTTCATACGAGAGATTTGATGCAAGCTCTAATGGTTCGTAATGAAGAACGTGAGAAGGATTAGCCAAATACTTTCGTAGCAAGGAAACGTGAAAAACATTATGAACGTTTGATAAACTGGGTGGTGATGCAACTTGGTAGGCTCTGTTTCCTATTCATTCCAAGTTTTAAAATGGACCGATATATATTGGACTCAATTTTCCCTTCTTTCCGAAATGTAAAATGCCCTTCAATGGTGATATTTTTACAAATACATGGTCATCGACCTGAAATTCTAATCGACGACGTAGCACATCAGCATAACTTTTCTGTCGGCTCTGGGCAGTGTGCATTCTTTCTCTGATCTTGGTTACCAATTCGGCTGTCTTTGTACCAATTCAGAGCCTAATAAATTTCTTTCTCCTAATTCATCCCAATGTACTGGAGATCGACATTTCCTACCATATAATGCAGTATATGGTGCCATTCCAATGCTTGACTGATAGCTGTTGTTATATGTAAACTCAGCCAGCGGTAGTTTACTGTCCCAACTGCCTGGAAAATCAATAGTATAGGTCCTCAACATATCTTCCCATATCTGATTCACTCGTTCTGATTGTCCATCTGTTTGAGGATGGAACGTCGTACTAAATGACAATCGAGTTCCCATAGCATGATATAAACTCTTCCAAAATGCAGACGTAAATTTGGGATCTCTATCAGATACAATGGACACTGGGATGCCATGAATTCTCACTATCTCTTTGATGTATTCTTCAGCATATTGATTCATCGTGTATGTGGTCTTCACTGGAAGAAAGTGAGCTTATTTCGTAAGTCATCAACAATAACCCATATAGCATTGAACCCTCGTTGTGTTCTTGGCAAACAAAGAATGAAATCCATCGTGATGTGTTCCCATTTCCACACAGGAATGGGTAGTGGTTTCAGGAGTCATGCTGGTCTTTGATGTTCAGTTTTGACCTGTTGACAAGTTAGACATTGTGCAACAAATTGAGCAATGTCCATTTTCATACCTGGCCACCAAAATAATGGTTTCAAAACTTTGTACATTTTGGTGCCTCCTGGATGGATTGAATAGGGAGTAGCATGAGCATCAATAAGAATGTCGGTCCTTATTGTTCCTTGTTTCGGCACGCACAATCTACCTCGATATGTCCATATTCCTTTCCCATTCAATTCAAAGTTTGAATTTCCTTTATCCTCATCTCTTTGTCTCAATTGCTGTATTTCATCATCTGCACTTTGTTCGACCTTAATCATGTCTGCAAGTGTTGGTCGAACCATGAGGGATGATAACTTGATTGCAGCTCCCTTTGGCATAATATCAATCTTCAAATTCTGTAAATCCCATAAGATTTGTTCTTGTACTTGCATTGCAGCAATAGAACTGGACTTTCGACTTAACGCATCTGCAACAACATTGGCTTTACCTGGATGATAATTAATAGCACAATCGTAATCTTTCACCAATTCCAACCAACGTCGTTGTCTCATATTCATTTTTTTTGCGTGAATAAATATTTCAAACTCTTGTGGTCCGTGTAAATTTCACACCGCTCACCATACAAATAATGGCGCCATATTTTCAATGCAAATACAACTGCTGTCAGTTCTAAGTCATGTGTGGGATAGTTCTTTTCATATTTTCTCAATTGTCTTGAGGCATAAGCAATCATCTTCCCATGCTGCATTAAAACTGCTCCTAAACCTTGTTTCGAAGCATCACTGTATACCACAAAATCTCCTGGTCTTTCTGGTATCGCCAGGACCGGTGCTGATGTCAATTTTGTTTTTAATTCTTGAAAACTATGATCACATGCTTCGTTCCATACAAATTTCACATTCTTTCGTGTTAATGCTGTCAAAGGTAATGCTATCTTAGAAAATCCCGCTATAAACCGATGGTAATAACCAGATAGCCGAAGAAAACTACGTACCTCGGTAACAGCGGTAGGTCGTAGCAAGTTATTAACAGCTTCAATCTTACTTGGATCCATTGATATGCCTTCTTTTGAAATGATATGACCCAAGAATGATACTTGTTCAAGCCAAAATTCACATTTCTTCCATTTTACATATAAATGTTTATCTTTCAAAGTTTGAAAACTAATTTCAGATGTTCTCGATGCTCTTCTACGGTTCGTGAGTAGATGAGAATATCATCTATAAACACAGTCACGAACTTGTCTAGAAATGGCTTGAAAATTCTGTTCATTAAATCCATGAAAGCAGCTGGTGCATTCGTTAGTCCAAATGGCATTACAAGGAATTCATAATGCCCATACCTGGTTCCTAAAACAGTCTTTGAGATATCATCTGATTTAACTTTTAGTTGATGATAGCCTGATCGTAAATCAATCTTCGAAAAGATAGCAACTTCTTTTAACTGATCAAAAAAATCATCAATTATGGGGAGTGGATATCTGTTTTTGATTGTCACATTGTTCAACTCCCTATAATCAATACATAAACGAAGGGTACCGTCTTTCTTTTTCACAAATAAAACAGGTGCACCCCACGGTGAAAAACTCGGTCTAATAAATCTTTTATCAAGTAACTCCTGTAACTGTTCTTTCAATTCTTTCATTTCTTTATGAGCTAATCGATAAGGAGCTTTTGAGATCGGATGAGTTCCTGCCACAACATCAATTACAAATTCGATCTCTCTATCTGGGGGTAAGCCTGTTACATCATCAGGAAATTTCTCTGGAAATTCACAAACAACATCTGTATCTTTTAATTCACGAACAGGTGGGTCAATAGGTAAAACAGTTGCTAAATATCCTTGACACCCATTCTGTAGTAATTTACAAGCCTTCATACAAGAAATTATCCGAAGAGGTAAGGATATACATGTACTTGTTACTGTGAATGGTTCAACTCCTATTGGTGCAAACTTGATCATCTTTATTCCACAGTCAATAGTAACTCTATACTTCGAGAGCCAATCCATTCCCAGTATCACATCAAAATCAGTCATTTTCAAAACTATCAAGTTGGCATACATCTGATGGCCTTGGACATATATTGGACACCCTCGCAAAATCTGGTCTGTCTGTAATTCTTGCCCGGAAGGTAAGGCAATGGCGAGTTGTGTCTCTGTTGTACTGGCTGTAATGCCAGTCTCCTTACAAATGATTCCGAAATAAAGGAATGTGTGGCTCCTGAATCTAGTAAAACAATAGCAGTGATACCAGAAATCAAGAACATACCAGTGATCATCGATGTATTCGCATCCACTTCCTCTTTAGTCATGGAGAAAAGGCGTCCCTGTACTTTCTCACAACTTCATGGACAATTCCTGGCGAGATGCCCTGGCTTTTTGCAACGATAAGAAACATTGGAACCTTGCATACATTCTCCGCCATGGAGTTTACCGAATTTAGGACAAGGTGGTCTATCTTGTTCTTTACGTGGAGGAGGACCCTTGCCACGGGGTTCCTCTGGTCGAGTACCTCTGCTATCGGTCTTTTTGCCTTGTCCTGTACCTTTGCTTCTTTGAAAGTACTGCTGCCTTCGCTGTTGTCTATCTCTGTCAATGTCATGTTCATCCTGTTCTGCCATAAGTGCTCTTTCCACTATTTCCCCATATGTAACAAATTTCGACATTCGTACATCTCATTTAATTTTTGAGCGAAGTCCCGGCATGAAGTGTTCGCCCTTACTTGTGTCATCCTGTGCAATATATGGTACATATTGGACTCCAGCCTCGAATTGTTGTATGTATTCAGTCATTGACATAGTTCCTTACTTCAGGTTAAGGAAATCGCTGGCTTTCTTGGCTCGTACATCTTTACTGAAGTATTTGTTGTAAAACACGATTTTGAAAGTTTCCTATGTCAATGGTATCGCAGGTAATGCCACCCTTGCACTCTCCCACCATATCCTTGTTGGCACAAGTTAATTTGTTAGCATCATCCATATGAAGGTAGGAGAAGATGGACTCTAATGATTTAATCCATTCTTCTGCTATTGCCGGATCAGTGCTTCCCATGAATTCAGGAGGATTCAGACGTCGAAAGCGATCATATACATCTGTTTGAACAGGCCCTTGTCTGGGTATCATGGCTTGTGCGTGTGCCAGCTCATGAGTAGTCCGTTGCATCTCAAGTAATTGTTGTATCTGCTCCCCATGGACTTTCGCTTGTTGTTGGAGCAGTTGAGCAAAATCATCTATAGGTCGTGGTGCACTGCCCTCACCTTCAACTGCTGGGGCCTTGCCCTTAGATGACTCTCCTTCTTGTATCTTATGTTTAGGTGGCATCGTATTTTATCTTAACCTACATATAGGTCACGTAGAAACACATAACTTATCATAAACTATGGGATACAAAGATATTTACTTGCCGAGTTCCCCATGTATGGATGAAGTGCACTGTCTTCCTTGTCGAAGAACTGAGGGCTCTGATACCACTCTAAAGTGTCACGACCTTACTCTATACTTAACATAATTACCATAATCAAAATAGGATTTGAATGATTTAACTATATTATGAAGAAATTCAAACAAGGGGCATCAATTTGACAGTTTATAAAAATTTTGGCATAATGTCCCTACATTTTTGTCTTAACCACAAACCCAAGCAATACCATATATACAACAACATTAACTATAATTTCATACACAACCATACGCCATATTTTTATACATATAGTCATAAACATTGTGAAACTTGTTCACACCCTAACATAAAATCCATTGTAATACATATGCGGAAGCTATACAATAAGAAGTCTCGGTTCTTGTCGAGGTAGGGCACGTCACAGGCATCCATTGGCGAACCGGCATCCTATGTCTCTCATTTACCAGATCCTGTAATACATGAGCTACGTGAGTTTATAAAACTCAATAAATTGGCATTTATACGTATCAATATGCGTAGAAGGAACATACATATCAAGTCGTGATCAACAATGAATCTTTAAACCATGTCATATCATAGCATATATTCATGTTCATTTTTGTACTTGAGCCTCATTAGTTGACCTGTACTACCGTGCTTGCTTTATTATATAGCTACTACTGTGTTGGACGTCAGGGAGCAACCTTTGGCAGCCCAACGTCCCATGAACATATATTGGCCAATAGGTTTGGTGGACTTAAAACCACCCATGATGTCAACAAGCTCTATATCATGTAAAAATCAATCCTTTTCTTTTCATGTTCATGTTCATGTTCATATCATAGCATCCATCATCAATATTCATGAGTTTCTTGCATATTTAATACATAACAATGGAATATGGTGCTATATTTTCATCAATAAGATACTAACAATGTACATATAGAAATAATCAATTGGAAGTATTTGAAATCATAATATTAATCATGTATTACTTCAAGAACATGCCAACTTACAGTCCAAGCGTACGAATACTTGTTTGAGACGATATTTCTCGCTCCTATACTATCAAATACATCAATAAACCAATCACTATGTATATACTAGGTGAAAATCACTCATTTATAGTCCTCTACATGTATAGAATCCAAAAGAGATGAAAACTTACTGTTAGGATCGGTTTGGGGGAAAATAGTTGAGCTACAATAGCTCGGTTCTTGAAATATTGAACACCGATGAACTTAATCGAGTTTGATATGAAATCAAGCGGAAAACACTAGAAATAATCCTTCGTAGAAACCGATTAAATATTTTATAAAGTATTTAAAATATATGTGTAACGCCCCGAAAATTTAAAGGTCCACGCAAACCACATGCAAATAAGTTATTAAATTCTCTTGTATTTTAATTAAATGTTTTAATTGCATTATTTAATAATGTTGTGCATATTTACATGTTTAAAATATATTTTCTACATGGTTGCATTAAAATGTATTTTTAAAGGTTATTCGAGTTGCGATCGAGGAACGGAGACCGAGGGCCGAAAAATAGAAAATGTTTTTATTGGTTAATTGTTTTTAATTATTTAAATTAAGGGTGATGCTTTTTCTTATTTTTGAAAATATGGTTGATGGTTTTTCTTATTTTTGTAAATAAGGGGTTTTGAGGTGATTTTATACGACGGGACGTAAATTTTATCGGTGTTGGTTTTTCAACAAAAATACAAACTTCTTGGCAACCCGGCTATTAAATTCACAAACTTATTTTACCAAAAATATTTTAATATTTTAATTAAATCTTAATTAAGACTAATGGGCCTAAATTGTTGGCTTAATAGGCCTAAAGTCTTGTTAGTGATTTAATTAGTATATATTATGTAAACCCTTCCAAAACCCCACAATTTTTACACTCCTCAAGTCTGAAAATTCTCTCCCAAAAACCCCACCAATTACACGAACACACACACAAAAGTTGAAGGAAAAAGCATCAAAAGTTGCAAGGATTTTGAAGCCGTCTTTCCTCATCGTCGTTCTTCAATCGTCAACGTAAAATCGTGCGTTAAATACGCAAAGGCACGCCATATTCTCTTTTTACTCATCATCACACCATATTATGTATTTATGTTTGAATTTGCATGAAAACAAGTTGCAACTTTGAAGATTTTTCGGATATGCATATTGGGTGATTTTTAAAACATGTATTTTGATCCAAAAACCATGAATTTCATCTAGCTAAGGGGCTGCCATGTTTAGGACATGTTAGGGTATGTTTTACACAAGTTTAAGGAGTCCTAAAACACCCCAAAAGGCTGCACACGTTAACAGAACCAAGCTGGAAACGAATGAATCAATTTTGGAGCCAATTTACTGTCATGTGCTGTAGGGTTCGGTTTCATGGGATTAAAGGCTAAGCTTGGGTTCGGTTGGAACCAGGGCTGGGCTAGGGACATGCTTGGGTCAGAGGAGGAGTCCTAGCCACGCTAGGACTCGAAAATCAGGGGCTGGGAGGAGTCTTTACCAACAAGGACTCCACCCGAGAACAAATTAGGAACAGCGCAGGTTGTGCTGGTGCAGGGAAGAGAGGGGCTCGGCCAGGGGGCTTTGGGCTGGTCTAGGCTAGGTCCTTAGGCTCCTAAGAGGGTGCAAAATGGTCTGGGCAGGGGCTGGGACGGCCTGGTCGGTTGATGGTTGAGAGGGAGCGTAAGGGGAAGTATTGCAGCTTGTGCTCGCGTGAGGTTGCTGTCATGGGCAGTGCTTCGGGCGCAAGTTCAAGGATTGGGGCTGGCCTGGGCTGGGTCTGGGTGTGGTCCAGTGAGGGTTAGGTTCATGAGGGGTCGAGTGGTTCACAGCTGGTTGAGTCCTAGTCCAATTAGGAGTCCTAATGCAACTAGGATACACACTTATACACATGCATGCACTTGGGTCCAGGGTTCAGGGGCTTAAACACGGGCCAGGGGCTGGTTCTTGGCCTTGGGGCTGGTCATTCGGGTTCATAGATGGGTTGTCTAGGGTTTGTCTCTAGGTGACTCGGGCGCGGCTCGAGTAAATTGGGAGATGGCTCGGTGGTTTCGATTAGGTGTCGTTATTTCGAATTTTAGAACAAAAAATAGATCCATGTGTCCACGTGGGTGGCTCATGACTTTTAAGAGTAGAATAAATCATAAAAAGGTTATGTTTAAAATTTGGGATCAAAATAATGAGTTTTGGATTTATTCGAGATTTAATCGTCTCACGAAACGCTAATTAACGAGTTAATTGAAAAGCCTAGTTTTAAGCTTTATAAAATTATGAAAAATTTTATTTAAACTTAAATAATTATTAAAAGTCTAAGTTTTTAATTTGAGAATTTTATATTAAGATTTGGTTTAATTGGGGATTAAAACGCGTTAATATGTCTTATTTCAAGATTAATTTAAAAGTCCCCGATTTAAGCTAAAGAAAAATATGAGAAAATTCATGTAAGCTTAAATAATTATTTGGGACATGTTAGAGTCAAGGAAATTAAGAAAATGTCAATAACGGGAAATTTTATGTTTAGGGGTAAAACGGTCATTTTACACCTAAAAATTAGTTAACGTCATGGCAGTGCCCTGAATGCTGTTTTATGTGCTAATATGATTATTTCAAATGTTTATGAATTTTTATGACATGGATTTTAAATGTTTACGATTTATTATGTCAAAATGTTATTTTATAAGGTTATGAGTTAATATGTTAAAATGTTTATTTTAAATGTTTGAGATTTAAATGCATATTTTAAATGTTTATGATGTTGAAATGTTTATTTAAAAAGATTTATGGATTTTTATATGTTGAAAGGTTTCTTTTAAAATATTTATTGATTTTTTTGAGGAAACGATAACGTTAAAAGATATGTTGCATGCTTGTTTTTGAAAAGAAAAGGATATTAAATGCATGATTTTTATAAAGTGATGATAATATGAAACGTTGAAGGAAGTGAAGTAATTGTGACTAATACGATGATATGTTGGAAATGTCGTGAGGGTTATGGTCCCAGTGGGAGCCCGACGATCGTGTTTCCTTGGATACGGATATATATATAAATATGTATATGATAATATGTTAATACGTAAGGCCAATGTCCAGTTGACCGGTGAGAGTGTTGCTGGTGTCCCCGCCGCCCAGTACTGTGGTTACATGTAGATGGATCCATCGCCCAACACGTAGACGTAGACGTAGATGAACACGAAAGTCACAATTAACGATCTGAATTCAACGAAAAGAAAATGGATTACGTATATGTTGATGATAATATGTATATGAATATGTTGAGGATGACATGAATATGTTTATGAAAATTTTTATGCAAAAGGATCATGAAAATGTTTTTAAAGTTTATGCATCATGAAAAGGTTTACGAAAATGTTCATGTTTAAAGTTTATGCATCATGAAAATATTTTTGAAAACGTTTATGGTTAAAGTTTATGCATCTTCATAAAAACGATATTTTAACTACAAGTATTTTTCACTGTTGCATGTGATCTGTATTATGTATTACTTGTTATCAAGGATATGACGTGGTGAGTCTTTAGACTCACTAGGTGTGATTGATGCAGGTGCTATTGATTATGAATATGTTAATGGAGGTCTTGATGGTTGACTTTGTTGGACTGAAGGTGACGTAAACCGAGGACCGACGCTAGTTTTCCGCACTAGTTATGATTTATGATTTTTAAGATTTTGTTAAAGATATTTTATGACTTATATTTATGATTTGAGAGGTTTTTGAGAGATTATAGTATGGGCTGTATTTCTCAAATATATAGTTGGTTGTTTTAAATTTTAAAATGATGTAAAAATATTTTATGGTTCGGCCTAATGCTAAGTGAGGTTTAAAAAAAAAAAAATTTCTAGCACGTTTTAAGAAAACGATTTAGCAGACGTTTCAATATGCAAGTTGAATGTGTAAAAATATTTTATTTGAAGCATTTTATCAAACACTTGTATGCAATATTTTGGTATTTGAAGAACACATAAAATGCTTCAACAATACATCTTTAAAACTATGGAAATGATAAGTAAATGCAATAAACAAATAGACACGAATTTGTTTATGGATGTTCGGAGACTTCAAATTTCAATTTCTCCTACGTCACCCCTTCTTCTCTCTGGAAAGGATTCACTAGAAGACTTTGATTTATACAACTCTTTGTACAAACTCACTCAGCTAGGACTTACCCACTGTCTAAACATAACTCCTAGAATTTTAGATTGTAGGCAGCACCTCACAATCAGCATATTGTTTAATGTCTCATATGCAAAGACTACAAACACCATCTTTAACGTCTTTGTGTGAAGACTCACTCAACTAACCTTTGAAGTTCAACTCTCTTGTATATGTGTGAGTGATTGTGTGTGAGGAATTTTCCTTTACAGTTTACATCTCAAATGTATCATTACACAAGGGCTTGTGCTCTCAACTAACTGATATTTTCATGCTAACTGCCCATGCTTTGAATCCCCGTCAAAATCTCTTGTTTGATCTTCAAGATGATGTATTTATAAGCCCCAACAATGATATATACGTTAGACACAAGAATATGATCGTTTGAAAAGTTTCTGTACTGTTTCTGAAATTGCAACGGTCAAATTCGCTTTGCTGGACTTTTTCCTAACTGGTCAACTCAACTCAACTCAACTGGTCGTTCAGTTCAACTGGTCAGCAGCTGGTTCAGTTCAGTTGGTCTGGTTCAGTTCAACTGGTCTTCAGCTGGTCTGGTTCAGTTCAACTGCTTCGGTTCAGTTCAATTTCATCTGGTGTGCTGAAATCAGCCTAGCTGGTTTCAGTTTGTGCAAAACCAGTAGCTTCATTGTCATTTATCAGCATCTTAAGCCTCGATTCAGACTTTTACTTCTGAAGATGATTTGTAGATCATTGTCTTATATTTCCAACGAAAACTGAATCGTTTCATTTCAATAACCGAGCTGATAGATATGACAAAAATACCGTAGTTGCTCAAACCCAACTGATTGCTGTTTTCGTGTGTCCAGTTCGGTAATTCAGCGATCAGTTAGACCATGATAAAATCCGATTTTACCCAACTGACGTGAACTTGTTCCAAATTGCGTTTTCTGATCAGATCAGTTGGTGGATTGTCATTTAAATCATCCATCTGGGAGATATCATCAAAACAACGAAGCTCGCCAGAAATTCAGTTTGTGCAGAATTCAGTTTCGGTTTGCTTCTTGTGTTTGCAACTTCACACGTGAGTAAATATGTTAGAAATACAATAACAAGTTTTGTTAACATCAAAATCAAGATTGCGAACATGAAATGTTTTAACACTTACACCATTAGGAAGCTCTTGGGATGGAGCACTAAGTTCTAACCTCAAAATGATGAAAGGAATGAAGAAGGGAACTTTGGAGGAAGATTTTTTGGTTTTTCTTTCGTGTCTTGCTGTGAAGGGAAAGGAAATAACTAATAAAATGGCTTAGAAAATCAATACTTATCTTTTCTCATGCAAAACGACTCTTGGGCGGTCATTTTCTACCGCCCGGGCGCGGAATGTTCTGTAAAAATACTAAGCTTGAAATGCATCGGCGCTCGGGCGGTCATTTTCTACTGCTCGAGCGCCACATGTTCTGCCTCTGCGCAATACGTCATCAAAGATCGCTCCAGAAACGTATCTTTCGTTCATAATCTGAAAAAATGGTGAACATAAACGTTGTAGCCCTATGTCTTGGTTTGAATTGCCAATTAGTTTCAGATCATTTAGAGGTCTGAGTAAAAACTTATGCTCAATCTACCAAAATGTGTCTTTGTTGGAATGACGATACACACGACACAGTTCGTGCCACTTTTGGCTTGTCTTCCACAATGATTTGGACAAAACCCCAAACAAAAAAGTTGTAGCATTATATTTTAGCTTTCTAATGGTTATGGCCTCACACAATTTAGATCAATATTCAAATCGTTATGCTAAAACCCGTAAGAACTACCATATTTTCATCTCATTTCTGCAGTCACATACCAACTTTCATTACACTACTTTATCCATACATCTTACTATCATTATTTAGACACATATTGATTCTCAATACACCATAGACAATATAAAAATCATGTTCAATCTCAATATTGATACCTCACTCATCACGTGAAATCTAATGAGCTAAATAACTACATAATAAATGACATAAACGCATTATTATCATTTGTACGAGTAACCGGGCATTACAGTCCTGTTGTCTACAATCTTCAGTTAGCTTAGTTCAGTTGTCGTTGATTTTCTGCGCACTAATCTTCAGTTAGGGAACCAATATTTTGCGTATTTTTATATCAGATCCTTTCAGCCTTCTTGATCAGTTTGTTCAATATTTAACGCTCAATTTTTCAAACTACCGAAATTAAGTTTCCAAAAATTTCTCTCTTTTAGATGTTTGACAAAACTTAGAAAGTACGAACTGATCAAACTGAACTCTGTGTAGATAAAATAATCTTTTATTGACAACTCTTTCAATGTACAGATTCGTACAAGGAATGAAAGAATAAAAGAATTTTCTAACTGACTAAAATATTAATAAAAAATTTGCCAAACTCTTCAACTGAATAAGAATATAGAGGCTGTCTTCTAACTGATCTTGATCTTCTAATTCTTCGCTCTTTTATCAGCTGGTTCTTGATCAGTCGGTTGACTAGGTCTCTTCTTGGATTGCTTCTGCTGATATCTTTTTTCTCCTTCTTCCCCCTTCTTGTCAAACTCATCAACCCTGCTGCATAATGTATGAACTTCCGAAGTCACATTTGATATGGCATTTACTATATGTTCTTGCATCAAATCAATTCTCTTTGTTACTACGCCCTGCAAGAAATACATGCGTTTTGAGAACATTTCTTGAGCATGTAAATGAGCTTGAATCGTCACTCGGTCCTTCTTTAACTGATCTATTTGAAGAAATAGTGAAGTAACATCCTTTGTGACCTGTTGTAAATTCTTCAAAGTATTATTCTTTATAGAATCAATATTCAAGGTGTGCAACAGTTGGGTTGATTTGATGTCAGAAATTGATGAAAGCGGATTGAGAATGTTGGACTGAATGTCTCGATCATAGATTCAGTTGCCATTGATATCTCAGGAGACATAGCTCCAGAGGATTCTGGTTCCTGCTCTTTGTCTTCTTGATTAAAGATTATCAAGGCTCTATAAGTTGATTCAGTCACAACAGTAACCATTTCTGAAACATCTTCTGGTATTATTTCCTGTTGAAGTTCTGGAGGAAGAGTAAGATTCTGAACAGCAGTTGAGCTTGAAGGCTCGTCAGTTGGTTGTTCAGCTGATACTATAATCGATTCTTTAGTCGGTTGATAAACTGATACTGTAGTCTGCTCTTCAGTTTGCACTTCTTCAGTTGGTTCCTTGTGCAACTGAGCCACTTCAGTGTCAGCTAGAACTGTTTGTTCAGTCGTGGCAGCCGACTGAACTGGTTCTTCAGTTTCTTGCAAAATAGCCTCCGAGGCTGGCTGTACAGTTAAGCTCTGTTCTTCAACTTCTTCTCTGGTTAGAATATTCAGCTGAATATCTGTGGCAACTGATTGTATGACCTCGTCGATGTTTGCCAGTGATAACTCAGCATCAGTGTAGAGTTGAAGATCTGTAGTAGAAGGTTGAGGAACTGAAGGCGATGGTTGAGCATCCTTTGAAGAAGGAGCAGTTGCTGGCTTAGTTAATTCAGCAACTGGTTTCTAGGATGGTTCCGGATGTTGGACTGATTGTTCAGCTTGCTCTTCAGATGAAGGACTTTGGGTATTTGTTGGAATAATCAACTCTTGATCCATTTTCCAATTTTTAATCTTTATCTGCAGTGATCGTAGATCCGTGTCCAGCTGGTTATGAACTGTTATTTCATTGAAAACAGTTGGGCTGGTTGGATCATAATTTTGGCGTAGCTGAGCGAGCATCTATGCTAGTTTCTTGACACGCACTAGATTAAAGAAATACATCCTCCTCTCCAATACTTGAATAATCGAGGCAGCTTTGACTACCTTCAAGACTAAATTTTCCAAAGCAATGAATTTCTTCAAAACTGCTTTCTTCTGCAATTTCGTGGCAAAGAATTCGGTCCTAAAACTGACCCATTCATTGTAAGTCTTGAGCTTAGACTTAGAAAACTCATTTACCTCGTTCCATATCAGGTCGATTTGAGTCTGAATTGAATTTGTCGGTCGGGGCTCTTCCATCATCTTGCCCTTTCCTTTCGAATCAGTTAGGACATGAGAGTACTCAGTCCTGATTCAGTTGTATCCACTTTATCCTTTATTGCTATTCTTTTTGGTCTTGCAAATGGTAGAGTAGTTGAAGCAGTGATTGAGATCAATGGAGCTTTGAATCTTGCTGGTTTTTGCTTATCACCAGATTCAGTGATAGTCTTCTTAGATGGAGCAGTTGGAGGTGGTAACTGACCTTCAGTTGAAGAATCAACTGCAACTGCCCTCAAAGGTGTGGCCTTGATAGGCTGTTCAGCTCCAGTCAGTTTCAATCTTTCAGCTAAGATGGTTTCCAGAACAGCTGCTAGTTTGGTTTTGAGAGTCCTGGGCTTCTTCGTGATTTTTGGAGATGGAGTTCTCTCTGAATCAGTCTCACTGACAATCAGTTTTCTTTTGATTGTCTTCTTCTGAGCGATTTTCTTGACTGATTTGGGAGCCTCATGCGTTCCAATCTCATTCTTTATTTATTTTGATGAACTGCTTAGGAGATATGTCCAGCTTGAGCTTTGGTAGCTGAACATTCTTATCATTAAACATTTTGAACTTGGATGACTTCTCAGAAGAATCACCCACCAAACCTTTGGTTTTCAGCAAATAGCTGAGAGGCATTGCAAATCCCTTGGACTGTTTAGAGGACTGAAGCATGTTCTTGAGGATGTTGAAGATTATGGCTGACCAGTTCAGTCTTTTTCCAGCCATGATGGCAGTTATGACTTGAAACTTTTCCAAAGTGAGAGCAGCAAATGAGCCTGCTTTGGCGAGTAGTCCTTTGGCCACGATGTCGTCCAGTAACTGAATTTCTGGCTTCAGTTCTTTCTTATGGTCTGAAAATTTGATTTTCCGTCCATCAGCATATAAGAGCGTTTGCATCTCCTCTACATCAGAAGTCTTTACATCAGAAATATTAGCCAAGCCATCATACGACAGTTGGAAGAGATTGCTGAAGGAGTCTTCTTCAATGATCAGCAGTTGATTGTTGACGGTTGTAGTGATATTGCCGTCAGCCGAGATAAAGCTATTAGCATAGAGATCTTGAATCTCTTTGGGATAAATTTCTTGGGATGAAAATCCCAAAAATGTCTTCAGTCCAGCTGCTTCAAGCTTTAAAAATACATCTTTGACAGCTTCGTCCTTAACAGATAGGACTGATTCAAAGTCAATAGTCATTGAGTTGAGAATGAATGCTGGGACTTGGTTTGCCATTGTTGATAGCTTGAATATATGCAAGAAAAAGCTCTGCGTATTCGATTTGCTCTGAGAGTTGTAATGCACGTTAAAGAAAAACTGAAATGAAGCGGGTTCAAGTACTTATGTTTGTGACTGTTCAAATTTTTTGGACACGTTTCAGTCCAAGGTAAATTGAATAAAATCATTTATACATGTGGTGAAAACGTGTGTAGAGTTAAATGGACTACAAGGAGCCACGTTTCAAATTACTATTCATTGAAAGACATCAATTAAATGCATAATTTTAACTGTTACAATACTTAATATAGAATATTTATCAAATAATCAGCTAACTTATTGGATAATATTAGGTAGGTCAGTAACTGAGTGATCAATTGAAAACTGAGTCAGTTCAGTTGACGACCAACTTACTATTGTCTTATCAGTTAACCATTTAGATTCAACATTCCCCCTCAATAAATGCATATAAATAAAAGAGTAAAAGAAACTCAGTCGGAATAAGTCAAGTGCAATTTGTTGACTGAAGTCTCTTCGTCTTCTTTTATTTCTTCAATTCGAATCTGTCTATAAATAATATCAGCATCATTAGATAGTAACAACAACAGTTAAGCTCAGATGGATAGACCAAGCAGTTCCAACAACCCTCATCCTTCAGCAAGAGCTCGTAGCTTAGAGAGTTGGAAAACATGCATTGAAGATTTTGTCTTTGAAAGAGTCATGCCCACCTGGACTAAGGTTCATGATCTTCAGACCATTCAGGGAGATGGATCAGTTGCCACTGATAAACAGAAGGCAACTGAAATCAAATATAAGAGGCATCTCGATGTTATTCATACTTCAGATCTTGCCACAGATGAAGATCTTTTACAGTTGATGCTTTTGAAGGAGTAGATGGTGTTGGAAAAGATTTCTTTATCAGAAAGCTTCCAAAGAATTTCCTGTAATGAATTGTTTAGTTGGATGTCCCTTTGGTTAGATTCCAATGAAATAGAACTAAATCGTGTAATATGCGAAAGATATTATCAATAAAATTGTTATTTCGATTCATTGTTGTTTCTTTCTTCATACTAACTTATATCAGTTGACTAATTAGCAGTTGACTAACTGACAATTAACTAACTGAATAATAATTGACAATGACTAACAAAACAATATTAAAAAATATAACTAAGACAGATCAATTAAACCAAGAATATTGCAAAAGTGAGAAAACTTAGTCTCGGGTAATGGTTTGGTGAAGATGTCAGCGGCCTGTTTTTCAGTTGGTATGTATTCCAGCCTGATTACTTTCTTTAGAGCATGATTTCTGATGAAGTAATGTCTGACATCAATATGTTTGGTCCTAGATTGAAGAACTGGATTATACATAATCGCGATTGTGCTTGTATTATCACAAAAGATTGGTGATTCTTTTGCAATGACTCCATAGTCTTTCAGTTGTTGCTGAATCCAGAGCAGTTGGGCACATCAGCTAAATATTCTGCTTCAGTTGTGGAAGTTTCTATGAATGTTTGCTTCTTACTGAACCATGATATCAGTCTGTCTCCTAGAAAATGACAAGATCCACTGGTGCTTTTACGATCAAGCTTACATCCTGCATAATCTGCATCTGAATATACAACTAAATTGGAAGATGAGTTCTTAGCATACCATAAGCCTACATTTTGTGTGCTTTTAAGATATTTCAATATTCGTTTGGCAGCTGAAAAATGTGATTGCTTAGGATTTTCCTGAAATCTGCCACCCATACAAACAACAAATACAATATCAGGACGACTAGCAGTTAGGTATAGCAAGAAACCTATTAAACCTATGTAGAATGTCGTCTCAACTGATATTCCCCCTTGATCATTATCTAATTTAATCGATGAGCTAATGAGAATATTTGGAGCCGAACATGTTTCCACGCCAAATTTCTTGAGCAGTTCATTCGTGTATTTGGTCTAGCGGATAAAAGTACAAGTTTCCAGTTGTTTCACTTGCAGACCGAGAATGAATGTCAATTCACCCATCATACTCATCTCAAATTTTTCCTGCATTAACTTGGCAAATTCCTCACATAATTTGGGGTTAGTTGACCCAAAAATAATATCATCATATATTTGCACAAATAAAATATTAGTATTCTTTGAAAATTTGAACATAGTCTTATCAACTGATCCAACAGTAAAATCATGATCAGTTAAGAATTTTGAAAGTGTTTCATATCAAGCTCTTGGAGCTTGTTTAAGACAATATAGAGCTTTGTTCAAACGATAAACATGATCAGTAAGAGAGTGATTAACAAAACTTGATGGTTGTTCAACATATACTTCTTCCTGCAACTGACCATTCAGAAATGCATTTTTCACAATTATTTGGTAGACTTTAAGGTTTTTGAATGAAACATAAGCAAGGAATATTCTGATTGCTTCCAGTCGTGCAACTGGTGCATACACTACAAAAAAAGGCTAAAGACAACGGTTTTTCACCGTTGTTAAAGGTCTTGTAAAACCGTTGTTAAAGGCACTGTGGTTAAAGGGTGCGCTCAAAGACAACGGTGGAAAACCGTTGTCGTTGCTATTATTTGCGACGGTTTATCAAAAACTGTACGATCGGTAATTAGCGATAGTTTATGATAAACATCGCTAAAATTAGCGACGGACAACAAAGCTAACCGTCACTAATTTTAGCGACGAACTTTATTTAAAACAGTCACTAATTTTAGCGACGGTTTTTCATGTTGTCCGTCGCTAAGTTTTTCAGTAAATAAAAAAAATATTTTTAATAATTTAATAAATCTACAAAAAACTTACAATCTGACTATGCTAATAATATTCATGATATTAACTAACACTTAAAATTTACCAAAAATTGAAGCGAAAAAATTTACCCTAAATCGAAACTAAAATCGTCTAAGAGAGAAAACTTTTAAGTGTTGTAAAGTGGTGTAGAGGAAAATGGACCAAAAATACGGATATTTATAGACAATTTACGACGGTTTTTGGTCAAACCGTCTCTATCAGCGACGGCAAGTTCCTAATCCGTCGCTATTAGCAATGGTTAGACAAACACCGTCGCTATTAGCGACGGTTTTTTATTACTCCGTCGCAATATTTAGCGACGGTTTTGTAAACCGTCGCTAAATTTAGCGACGGTTTCAGTAAAATCATTGCTAATTTAAAATTTGCGACGGTTTTGCATAATATCGTCACTATATATAGCGACGGTTTAAAAACCGCGTGAAATTTAGCCACGGTTTTAAGCAAAACCGTCGCTAAATTTAGCAACAGTTAAAAAAACCGTTGTTGTTTGTCCAAAAAACACGCTAATCGACAAAGTTTTATAAAACCGTTGTCGATTGTCCAAAAAAACACGCATATATACAACAGTTTATAAAACTGTTGTCTTTGACCCTAAAAAAACCCTTTTAGACAACTGTTTTAGTGAAAAATCATTGTTGTAGGTGCGTTGTTGTATGCCAAAATTCTTGTAGTGATACGTCTCGTCATAATCTATTCTTTCTTCTTGGCTATATCCTTGTGCTACAAGCCTCGTTTTGTTGCGCACAACTAAACCATCTTCGTTCAGTTTGTTTCTATAAACCCACTTTGTACCTATAATAATTTTAGAAACTGGTCTTGGAACTAAGTTCCAGACATTGTTATGGGTAAACTGATTTAGCTATTCTTGCATAACATTTATCTAGTTAGGATCAGCAAGAGCTTCATCAGTTTTCTTTGGTTTTAGTTGGGAAACAAAAGTTGAATGAAAAAATAAATTAATCATTTGATTCCGAGTTCTTACCGGATCAGATGAATTACCTATTATCAATTTTGGTGGATGTGATTTCTTCCATCTCAGTAACTGTTTCAGTTGGCAACTGAATGTTCTCTTCAGTTTCAGTTGTTGCTGCTTCAGTTGGTAATTGAATATTATCATTTTGCTCTATCAACTTATTATCAGGGATAATTTCTTGTTCCACTGATTGTTCCAGCACTTCTGGTTCTGGTGTTTGAAGGATTTCGATTGATATGATTTTCTTCCTCATTATCATCCTCCAAACTTATATCTGTAAAGCGATCAACTAGCTCAACTGGATCAGTTGGTTTATCAGTTAGTACAGATTCATCAAATACAACATGAATTGATTCTTCGACATTCAAAGTGCATTTTTTAAATACTCTATAAGCTTTACTAACTGATGAATAACCAATAAATATTCCCTCTGTAGATTTAGCATCAAAAGCTTTAAAATGATTTTTGCCATTATCGAGAATAAAACATCTGCATCCGAATATTTTGAAATAGAAAACCACGCTTTTACGTCCATGCCATATCTCATATGGCGTTTTCAAATGATTTTTTTTAATAATTGATATGTTCTGAGTGTAACATGCAGTGTTTACTGAAATAACCTCAACTTTTTTTCGAATAATAAATCATAACTAGAAAATTCTAGAATAAATAACTTAGCATTTCTGACAATCATAATAAATTAACATTTGAAAACTCAAGTTCATAAAATAATTTTCTAGAGAAAATAAAGAATAAAAATATCTTTGATAAATCATTAACAATAAATCCTTAAATCTTTTATCTAACAATCTAGTGCGGAAACATAAAGGTCCTCGGGAGCGTACTGCAGCACTCGATCCACTCAATCGTCAGCGTCTCCCATAATAGTATCAAATCCTGCATCATAAAACCCTATTTAGTCAAAAGACTCAGTACGTTTTAAACATAAATTGCAAATAATACATATACAATCGCATGCATTAAAATCATACTTTTATTTAAAATAGCTTTTGAAAATAATTAAACCATTTAAAAACATTTAAAATAGCTTTAAGCATAAATAAATCATTTAAAAACTTTAAGCATAAATCATATATCATAAAATCATTTTAATTGTAAAGCTTTTAATCTTTTATCATTTTGGGTGAACTTTAATCCTTGAAAGTGACTAGCTTTCATCCTTTGGTCGATTGCAGCCTTAGCTCCACATGGTCCATGGGGGTGGGCACTAGGCTCCACCATGGAAATACGATCGTCGGGGCTCTCTCGGGGCCTTCTCCCATAGACAGGCTCCCTCTGGGGCCTTATCTTATAAATGGGCTCTCTCTGGGGCTTTCTCCGGTAAATGGGCTCCCTTTGGGGCTTTTTCCCCTCACGACATCTCCACAAAATCATATATCATATATCATATCTTTTGTCACAGTCAATTCACATCCCTCAAAATATTTTTCATTTTCTTTTAAAAGCATAACATATCATACTTTCCAAAAATAGCATTTTAAACAGTGAAAATTACACATCTTTATCATAAATTATAAAATATCCATAAATCATAAAATATCATATTTTCATCAAAATTATCATTTTAAATCATAAAATATCATTTAACATGCATTATGATCCTTTGGGACACTGCCAAGCTTTTACGTATTTTCTGAAGTGTAAAATAACTGTTTTGCCCTTAGACGTAAAAATTCTCGTTTTTATCTTTTTCTTACTTTAATGATATAGGCTTATTTCAAATAATTATTTAAGATTAAATATAATTTTTCATAACTTTATTAAGCTTAATGATGAAACTTAAAATTAATAGTTTATTATATGTTAAAACCTATATTTTAAAATTTAAGTTTCATTAAAATTATAAAATTATGTTATTTTAGTCTTATTTGTTTATATTTAAATGTCTTACTAAATATGTTTTATTTTTAGGTTTTCTACGTGTTGGTAAAATAATGATAACTCAAGCTAAAAAATTCAAATGGAGGTGATTCAAACATGTTTGGAATCCTTGAGAAATTATCTACAACTTTGCAGAAGACATGATTGCCTAAAAAATTGGTTAAAATGATCAAATTGTGAAAATATCAAAAGGAAAACAAATTTACTTTCACCATGACCAGCATATAGTAAAAAAATCATAACTATTTCAATAATTAACCAAATGAGGTGAACCAAGTGGCCAAATTCATCTACAGATAATTCCCCACATGTTTGCTGTTTTGAGCAGAGTCAAATTCGGTGATTTAAGTCGTGGAACAGAGCATTGAAAGAAGGGACATGGAATTTAATTTGGAGGAGACAAAGACTACTATTACAACTACATAGCATTAATAAAATTTTTGAGCCTTTCTCTCATTTGGCCTATAAATAGAGGCTTTGTGCTAGCTTGAGAATCATTCTATCTCATTGTAAAATATTGTGTTAGTGTGTATAAAAGTTCTAAGTTCCAATATATTTTTCATTTTCTCAATTATGAGTGATGTTTTTAGTGTTGATCAAAAGTAAGCTCATGGAAAGCTAAATCTATTATGTCAAAGTGAAAAGAATGAATTCTTGGTGAAGTAAGATTGTTTATATTTTGTATATTCTTTCTTTATTTCTTTTCATTTTGCTAATATCTTTTTATTTTAGGTATAAAAATGAATTATTTGTTGTTATCAATTTACATCAAATGCTTGATACCATTAAAGTGGTTATCTTAATTTGTTGTTTAATTTTGATACAATAAATATTTCATCAATTATTATTGTTATATTATACATTTGTGTATATATATATATATATATATATATATATTATATATTTCATTTAAACGATAGCGTGGCTCTTCCGGTTGTTCTAAATGAAATATTATGATTTAGTACTAATATCTAACAATCTAACAGTTACTTTATCGCAACTAACTTTCACTTTCCGCATCTAACATTTAATTTATCGCAACTAACTTTTACTTTCCGCATCTAACATTTATTTTATCGCAACTAACTTTTACTTTTTGCAACTAACTTTTACTTTCCTGCAACTAATTTATTAAATCATATATTTCATTTAGGCAATAGCGTGGCTCTGCCGGTTGTTCTAAATGAAATATAATGATTTAATTTAACATTTACTTTATGAAGTTATATATTTATATAGTTATATATATAATCATAGGTACCATATATAAAATATCGGTGAATTCGGTATTTTCTATAGTAGGAACTATATTATATTAGGTGTGTGTTTAAATATTTAATTTTCTTGGAACCATTATTTATGGTGATTTCCTTTGTTTTACTTTTAGTTAAACAATATTGCATAAACCAAGAATAAATCATCGAGCCTTGACAAAATTTATAAATTGTAAAATTCGTTCTTGCATTTGATAATCTATAAATCAATAAATTTAAACTTAAAATAACCTCTCTGTGGATCGATCTCGTATTTACGAAATATATTACTTGCAGACAACCTACACTTGGGTGAATTATAATTTAATTAGCAACAAGTTTTTGGCGCCGTTCCCGAGGAGGTATAAATTAAGTTTATATTTGTTAATTATGTTTTATTTATAAGTATTGTGTAGTTTTTTTTTGTATGAGTATTTGGAGTCGAAAAAAAAGTGGTAGACTTATTCGAGTGTCTGAAAATAATTTAAACATGGATGATAATTCAAATAATCAAGATAATGATAAAAATAATAATAATAATAATAATAATAATAATCAAGAACATTATCAATTAAGAACACTTAGGCACCATATATATGAACCCTATTCTATTAGAACAAGTGCCCCATCTTGTTTAGTTTTTCCTCCTGATGCATCTAATTTCAACTTTAAACTTCAAATTATTCAACTTTTACCAAATTTTCATGGCTTAGATTCTGAAAATCCATATTTACATCTAAGAGAATTTGAGAAATTTTGTAACACATATAATGATCAAAATTGTAGCATGGACATAGTTCGATTAAAGCTTTTCCCTTTTTCTTTAAAAGATAAAGCTAAAACATGGCTACAAAATTTGAGATCAAGTTCAATAAGATCATGGGAAGAAATGCAACAACAATTTCTCAAAAAGTTTTTTCCTTCCCATAGAACAAACTCTTTTAAAAGACAAATTACTACTTTTTCTCAAAAACAAGGAGAAACATTTTATCAATGTTGGGATAGATATAAAGAATTACTTAATACATGCCCACATCATGGTTTTGAAACATGGAGAATAGTTTCTCACTTTTATGAAGGTCTAATACCTAAAGATAGGCAAATGATAGAATTCATGTGTAATGGAACTTTTGAAGATAAAAACCCAAATGAAGCTATGGAGTATTTGGATTCATTAGCAGAAAATGCTCAAAATTG
>NC_133322.1:13991871-13998315 GCF_012295235.1 Primulina huaijiensis | reverse complement strand
TAAAGATAAATATTCCATTATTAGATGCTATTAAACAAGTACCTTCATATGCAAAATTTTTAAAAGACTTATGTACTGTGAAGAGAAAATTGCATGTGAAGAAGAAAGAATTCTTGGCTGAACAACTAAGTTCTATTTTTCAAAATAATTCTAGTTTAAAATATAAAGATCCTGGTTGTCCAACAATTTCATGTATTATTGGAGAAAATAAAATTAAAAAAGCTTTGTTAGATTTGGGAGCAAGTGTGAATTTACTTCCTTATTCAGTTTATGAAAAACTTAATTTAGGATAATTAAAACCCACTTCTGTTACTCTCTTACTGATGGATAGGTCAATCCAAATACCTAGAGGTATTGTAGAAGATGTGTTGGTTCAAGTTGATAAATTCATATATCCTGTAGATTTTATTGTTTTGGATACACCACCGATAGAAGTACAAAATGAAATTCCAATAATATTGGGACGAACATTTCTAGCAACTTCAAAGGCTTTAATTAATTGTCGAAATGGAATAATGAAATTGTCTTTTGGAAATATGACTCTAGAACTTAATGTGTTCAATTTATGTAAACAACCAAGTATTAATGAAAATGAATATGATAATGAAATTGAATCAATTGTGGAAGAAAATATACAAGAAGAAAACTTAAATCAACAATCTGAAATTTTTTCAATAGAAAGTTTTGAGTCTCAAAATAATTTTAAAGAAGATGATAATACAAAACTTGAATTAAAAGTTTTACCATTCGAATTAAAATATGTATTTCTTGGTGAAAATAAAACATTTCCTGTTGTAATTTCTTCCACTCTTCTACCAAATCAAGAAGAAGATTTAATTAAATTACTTAAAAAATATAAAAATGCAATTGGATGGACTTTGAAAGATATAAAAAGTATAAATCCTTTAATTTGCACACATAAAATTTATTTGGAAGAAAATGCTAAAACATATCAACAACCACAAAGAAGATTAAATCCACATATGAAGGAAGTTGTTAAGAATGAAGTATTAAAACTATTATACGCTGGAATTATCTATCCAATCTCAGATAGTAAATGGGTAAGTACAACACAAGTAGTACCTAAAAAGTCAGGCATCACTGTTATAAAAAAATGAAAAGGGAGAGTTATTACAAGCTAGGATTCCATCTAGTTGGCATATGTGTATTGATTATAGAAAATTAAATGATGCAACTAGAAAAAATCATTTCCCACTACCATTTTTAGATCAAATTCTAGAAAAAGTAGCAGAAAATTCTTATTACTGTTTTCTTGATGGGTATTCTGGGTATTATCAAATACATATATCATTAGAAGATCAATAAAAAACTACTTTTACTTGTCCTTTCAGAACTTTTGCATTTAAAAGAATGCCATTTGGTTTATGTAATGCTCCGGCTACTTTTCAAAGATGCATGTTAAGTATTTTCAGTGATATGATTGAAGAATTTGTAGAAGTTTTTATGGATGATATAACTGTTTTTGGAAACTCATTTGAAAATTGTATTAAAAACCGAGAAGAAGTATTAAAAGGATGTGAAGAAAAAAAATCTTGTTTTAAATTGGGAAAAATGTTGTTATATGGTTAAATCTGGGATTGTGTTAGGTCATGTGATATCTGAAAAAGGAATTGAAGTTGATAAAGCCAAAGTTGATGTTATTGCTAATTTAACATCACAAAAAACGGTCAAAGAAGTTCGATCATTCTTGGGTCATGCAGGTTTTTATAGAAGGTTTATAAAAAATTTCAGCATAATATCTAAACCAATTTCGAATCTTTTAACAAAAGATGCACAATTTGAATGGACTCAGAAATGTGAAAATGCTTTTAAAAAATAATTAATCTTTTAATTACATCACCTATTTTACAACTTCCAGATTGGTCTTTACCATTTGAATTAATGTGTGATGCAGGTGATTATGCTATAGGAGCTGTGTTAGGACAAAGAAAAGAATGAAAACCGTATGCAATCTATTATGCTAGTAGAACCTTAAATAGTGCTCAAATAAATTATTCAACTACTGAAAAAGAATTAATTTCAGTAGTATTTGCATTAGATAAGTTTCGATCTTATTTAATTAGTTCTACTACTATTGTGTACACTGATCATTCTGCCGTAAAATATTTATCAAATAAACGAGATGCTAAGCCAAGATTAATACAGTGGATTTTATTGTTACAAGAATTTGATATTATAATTAAAGATAAAAAAGGAAAATAAAATGTCGTAGCCGGTCATTTATCTAGAATAATGAATGAATCATCTCATAATGAAATACCAATAAATGAAAATTTTCCGGATGATCAGTTGTTTTATGCTACTATTATGCCCTGGTTTGCTAACATTGTAAATTTTATTGTGACAAATAAAATGCCTTCTCATTGGAATTCACAGGATAAGAATAAATTCTTGATAGAAGTTAAAAAATTTTATTGGGATGATCCTTACTTGTTTAAGTATTGTCCTGACCAAATTTTTCGACGATGCATACCCGACAATGAAGTAAGTAATGTTATTAAATTTTGTCATTCTGAAGCATGTGGAGGTCATTTTTCATCCAATAAAACAGCTGCAAAAATCTTACAATGTGGATTTTATTGGCCCTCTTTATTCAAAGATACGCATTTATTTTGCAAATCTTGTGAAAACTGTCAGAAGATGGGATCAATTTCAAAACGAAACATGATGCCTTTAAATCCAATCATAATTATTGAAATATTCGATAGTTGGGGGATAGATTTTATGGGTCCATTTCCATTATCTTTTGGATATACGTACATTTTAGTCGCTGTTGATTATGTTTCAAAATGGATTGAAGCAATTGCATGTAGAACTAATGATCATAAAGTTGTTATAAAATTTTTAAAAGAAAATATTTTTAGTCGATTTGGAATACCTAGAGCAATAATTAGTGATGGGGGAAGTCATTTTATAAATAAATCATTTTCTTCTTTGTTAAGAAAATATGGCATTACACATAAAGTTTCTACCCCATATCATCCTCAAAGTAATGGTCAAGTTGAACTTGCAAATAGAGAAATAAAACAAATTTTAGAAAAAACAGTTAATCCAAATCGAAAAGATTGGTCTTTAAGATTAACTGATGCATTATGGGCATATAGAACTGCATTTAAGACATCATTAGGGATGTCACCATATAGGTTAGTTTTTGGTAAGCATTGTCATTTACCGGTTGAACTTGAACATAAAGCTTATTGGGCAATTAAAGCATTTAATATTAATTTAGATGATGCATCTAAATTAAGAAAATTGCAATTAAATGAACTTGAAGAATTAAGAAATGATGCATATGAAAATTCAAAGATTTATAAAGATAAAACTAAAGCCTTTCATGATAAAAATATTATGAGAAAGTCATTTGAAATTGGACAAAAAGTTTTACTTTATAATTCTCGTTTGCATTTATTTCCAGGAAAACTAAGATCGAGATGGTCAGGACCATTTATAGTTAAATTTGTTTATCCTCATGGTGCTGTTGATATTGAAAATCCTAAAAATAATGACGTGTTTAAAGTTAATGGGCAAAGACGTAAGCCTTTTATAGAAAATGAAATTCTTAATGATGATTTTATGCCTTTATATGATCCACAATAGTTGTTTGATATTTTCATTTTGTTTTTGCAGATTCTAGTTCATTTCCCGGTTAAGTGACGGATAACGGTACTCCGTGACTATCTAAGTCAGTTTTTTCAGTTTTCCCAAAATAATTGAAATATATAATAATAATAATAATAATAATAATAATAATAATAATAATAATAATATGGATGCTTGTATTGTGAATATTCGTAAATATTTTGCTTGTTTACCTGATAATGCGTTGAAAAAATTTATAAAGCTAGATGTGAGCGACTAAGCTTGATGTTGTCATATGGCATACCGAATGATATCCGTTTGATAATTGAAGCAAAAGTCCGATTGGTTGGGGAAGCAAGTGAAATAATAATAAGACATATGCCAGGATTTGGTAAAAGCACATATGCCAAAAAGCGACGAGCTAAACGTATAAGTGGATATCATAAATGTACAAGGTGGACTTGTAAAGAGAAATGCAAAAATATTGGAATGATATCAATGAATAGAGAAGATAAAATTTTATTCATTAAGAATGGTCTGAGTAAAGAGCCTTTGGATAATTTTCTAGAGGTTCTTGATACGCATTCTAGTGGGTACGCGCAAAATGAACTTCTTAAACTATGGTGGCAATTTCAACATGAGGAATATCAAAATGGACGGTGGAATCAGCTTTATAAAAATCCTACTGTAGTAACGCATATCTGTTTAGATAAGTAAACATATATATACAATTTCGTCTCGGGAATCTGACGTTAAAAGACACTGTTTGCCAATTTATAATAAAATTGGATGGGAAGCATATCCTCGACTCATAGAAGGCGTTGAAGCCGTTACTGAACGTAAAATCAGAGGAAGATGTGAGCCACAATCACAACTACGCTATATATATGTGTTTTAATTTATGTCATTTTTATTTTCTTTTAATAATAATAATTTCCTGTTCAAATATTGGCTTTTGGCATGTTACGCTAATAAATTCATATGATGTGATCTAACAATTGCAGAAAACATATTTGTCAACATGTCGACGTCCACGGTAAGTAAAATCAAAAATATTTGTGTATTTTGTAGATCTAGTGCAAGAAAAGATTCAATTTATGAAGAGGTAGCAGAAAAGCTTGGAATAACACTTGCTAAAAAAAAGATTCATTTGGTATATGGTGGTGGTGAAATTGGTCTCATGGGAAAAGTTGCAAAAGCTGCGCAAGCAGGTGGAAGTGAAGTCTTAGGCATTATTCCGATTACCTTAGCCAGTCTTACTGGACCAACAATAGGAGAAGAAATGAAAGTGGACAACGTGTATGAACGAATAACTCAAATGATTGAACATCCAGATGCTTTCATTGCTTTGCCAGGAGGTTTCGGTACTTTGGAAGAAATATTTCATACTATTTGTTGGACACAATTAAATATCCACAATAAGCCAATTGGTTTGTTAAATGTTAACAATTATTATGATAAACTGCTATCGTTTCTTGATGATGTTGTGGAACAGGGATTTATTTTGTTAGCTTCGCGAAGGATGTTAGTTTCTGCTACAAGTGAAGATGGACTTATTGATTTACTGCAAGGATTTAGTCATGAACCAGATCCATTCTTATCTCAACTTAATTGGCCAACATCCAAGAGTAAGAAAAAAATTCATGTGATGCTAAACTTGTGATTCTAGGGTATGCTTTAATTTTTTTTTCTTTAAGGTATGAAAAATCTCCTCTTCTTCTCCTCCTCCTAGTTTGTTTTTATATAAAAATAAAAAAAATATATTCATATATATAGTAATAATAATAATAATAATTTTTAGTTCAATGTCGAGTAAGGTGTCAGTAAAATGCACCTGAGACGCATTAGTTAATAATTATTGGAAAATCACAATACACTAGATTTTAATATTCATTATATTCAAATTACAGATTACAAGAAAAATTAGTTTTTCATATGTACCAATTTATATATATATATTTTTGATCAATTAATATAAAATGTATAATAGATGTGTTTATATATATATATATATAATTGTGTGTGTTTTCAAATAAAATAATTTCTAAACTTTTTATGATAATATAGTTAAAAGATATGGTTTGTATGGTTGTTAACATGTATAATTGAAAGAATTTTTTTTGTAAAAGTATAATATATACTCACACATCTTTTGTGAGTAAGTGGTGAGAAATGAGAAAACTATTAATAAACTATTATTGATTATTAAAAAATGGTAAATTGTAAGAATATAACTCCCCTATAAAAAATATTAATTATTAAAAAAAATAGAAGATAAATAACGGACTGCAAAGTTCTTTGTTCATTGTAATTTTTTTTCTATATTTGATTGATGTACTATAAATGTGTTCTAAAAAAACCATCAATGAATATGTTCTAAAAAAAAGATTTGTTTGTGTTGGATAAGTTTCAAAGGTAGTCAAATGTATCCGTTATATAAATGTTTATATATATAGACATTTATGGTAGAATGTTTGGATAAAAAAAAATTTATGTCATTATAAAACTTTGCAGTCACTTTAATAAAAAAAGGAAAAAAAGGGATTTTATTCTTTGTAAATTTTCCTATTTTGTTTTTAATATTAGTTTATTTAATTGTCTGCTTTAATAATAAGCTTTTTTTAATGAGAGTTAATATTCATTCCAACTCCATGAGTGTAAATCAGCTATCCATTAAATATTTTGATCTGAAAGAATATTGAGTTGAGGCTTTTACAAAAAAATTCTCAATATTATACATGTTATGGTGGGTGGAGTGAATTATCTTTTTGACTATATTATCATAAAAAAAATTTAGAAATTAAAAAAATATATATTGTTACTTTATATATTATGTGAAAATAA
>NC_133322.1:13965144-13991828 GCF_012295235.1 Primulina huaijiensis | reverse complement strand
TTTGTATATTTGAATATATAAAAGGAATAAAGAATCTAGGTTGTGATTTTCCGATAAATTTTATTACTAAGAGACTAGTAATAAGATAGTGTGAGGGTGTGATGAAACTTAAAATTAATAATTTATTATATGTTAAAATTTATATTTTAAATTTTAAGTTTCATTAAAATTATTAATTATGTTATTTTAGTATTGTTTGTTTATATTTAAATGTCTTACTAAATATGTTTTATTTTCAGGTTTTCTATGTGTTGGTAAAATAATGATAACTCAAGCTAGAAAATTCAAATGGAGGTGATTCAAGCATGTTTGAAATTCTTGAGAAATTATCTACAACTTTGCAGAAGACATGATTGCCTAAAAAGTTGGTTAAGATGATTAAATTGTGAAAATTTCAAAATGAGAAAAATTTACTTTCACCATGACCAGCATATAGTAAAAAAATCATAACTATTTCAATATTTAACCAAATGAGGTGAACCAAGTGGCCAAAGTCATCTACAGACAATTTCCCACATGTTTGCTGTTTTGAGCAGAGTCAAATTCGGTGATTTAAGTCATGGAACAAAGCATTGAAAGAAGGGACATGGAATTGAAGTTGGAGGAGACAAAGACTAATATTACAACTACATGGCATTAATAAAATTTTTGACCCTTTCTCTCATTTGGCCTATATATCGAGGCCTTATAATAGCTTGAGAATCATTCTATCTCATTGTAAAATATAGTGTGAGTGTGTATGAAAGTTCTAAGTTCCAATATATTTTTCATTTTTCCAATTATGAGTGATATTTTTAGTGTTGATCAAAAGTAAGCTCATTGAAAGCTAAATCTATTATGTCAAGGTGAAGAGGATGAATTCTTGGTGAAGTAAGATTGTTTATATTTTTTCTTTATTTCTTTTANAATGAAATATTATGATTTAATACTAATATCTAACAATCTAACAGTTACTTTATCGCAACTAACGTTTACTTTCCGCATCTAACATTTATTTTATCGCAACTAACTTTTACTTTTTGCAACTAACTTTTACTTTCCCGCAACTAACTTATTAAATCATATATTTCATTTAGGCAATAGCGTGGCTCTGCCGGTTGTTCTAAATAAAATATAATGATTTAATTTAACATTTACTTTATGCAGTTATATATTTATATAGTTATATATATAATCATAGGTACCATATATAGAATATCGGTGAATTCTGTATTTTCTATAGTGGGAACTATATTATATTAGGTGTGTGTTTATATATTTAATTTTCTTGGAACCATTATTTATGGTGGTTTCCTTTGTTTTACTTTTAGTTAAACAATATTGCATAAACCAAGAATAAATCCTCGAGCCTTGACAAAATTTGTAATTTGTAAACTTCGTTCTTGCATTAGGTAATTTATAAATTAATAAATTTAAACTTAAAATAACCTCTATGTGGATCGATCTCGTACTTACGAAATATATTACTTGCAGACAACCTACACATGGGTGAATTATAATTTAAGCTGTAGCACTTAAATCTAGGTGTTTCAATTAATTCTTTAATTAACGTTTCGTGAGGCGATTAAATCACGAATAAATTCAAAACTCATTATTTTGATCTCAAATTTTAAACATAACATTTTTAATACCTAATCTACCCTTGTGAGCCATGAACCACACCCGTGGACCCATGGTTCCAATTTTCCTCTTTATATTTTCGTTTTTGACCCTAAATGGAACATACCGAGCCAACTCCTAAATTACTTGAGCCATGGTCGAAGCCACCTCAAGCCAAACTCGAGCCACCCCATCTAGGCACCCTCCTAACCAAGCCTAGCCCAAATAACCAGACCCTAGCTCTCTCAATCACTCCTGGAACTTAGACCTTGGCTGCGCAAGTGCTACATCTCCACGCCTAAGACTCCTAGCCAACTAGGACACTTCTAGTCGAGCCACCACCGAGCCCAGCTGACCCTAACCATCCCTGGACCACGCCCAGAACCAACCCAGACCAGCCCAGACCCTGAACCCCCTGTAACGAACCACTGAACAAGATAGCAGCCGCACACCCTTGCTTCTCACAATCCCACGATTTGCTCGAGCCCTCCCTAAACCAAGCCACACCATCCCCTAACCCAACCCTTTTCCATCTTCTTGGGACCCTGACAGACCACCCTGGCTCACCCCCAGGCCAGCCGCAAGCCTCCTATCCGTGACTCTCCTGATCGCGCATGGGGAAGAGTCCCAACTCCCATGGACTCTTCCCTAGAGTTTCCCTCAAGTCCTAGCCATGCTAGGATTCTACCTAGGACCCAACCATGACCCTTAAGACTCAGCCTCCAGACCTGGTCGAGGCCCCTTGCCCCATGCACCCTAGCCGAGCCATGGACCAATGCAAACCACAACAAAAATCCACGGCTCTATCTGATTTTCTCTCGGTTGTTCCATCTTTGCTTCCCTTTAATTTTATCATTTTTCAACCAATATTCATTCATAAAACATTCTATTTTGGCAGCGTATTCGTTGGATTCAAAAATCATTTTTAAAACAAGCGTAAAATCATTGAAACTTTGAAAATACGTAACGTACCGTAAAATAATCGAACACTGATATTTTTCATGCATAATCAATTAACTCACACATATTATGATTTTTATGATGTTTGAAAGGGTTTAGAAAACGTGCCTTTGCGTTTATAACACTCGAATATACGATCGTTGGCCAGGGTGCGATGTTGGATGACCGGACGACGAAGAACTCTAGCCTTTTCCTCCTCCATAATTCTCGAAAAATACTAGTGTGTGTGATGTGTGTTTTTCGGCTGAATCATGTGAATTATGGTGTTTAAAAGACCTTGGTAGGATATTTATAGGTTTAAACACCATGCTAATGGGCTTTGATTTTAGACTTGCATGTTTAAAGTTAATTGGGCCTACTTTAAATAATTAAATTGGGCCCAATAACTCTTATTTAATTAAAACATAAAATTTTATAAAATTATTTTCCCCAAAAATAATATTTTTGATCTTTTAAAACTCCTTATTTGCCCAAAACCGGCTTCCTTGGAAAAATCGAGCTCAACTCGTAAAATAATTCGAACTCCAACATTTTCAGAAAAATTAAATCATTTATAATCATATTAGGAAGCCTTGTACAGATTTAATGAAAAATAAATATTCTTATCTTGGTCGTCTCCGATCTCTTTTCCCCTACCTATTATCGAATATTCGGGTAAAATCCTTCAATTTCATGAAATCATGTCATATTATCAATTAATCATGCAATCATACATTTAATCATATATTAAACATCATGCTAGCATGTAAAATTAATTAATTAAATCAATTAAAATAATTTGAATGCATGCGGTTTACGTAGGTTGGTTTTTCGGACGTTACATTTACTGCTTCTGCCCAAAACCTATGAGAAATACTAGAATCAGCAAGCATTGTTCTAGCAGCCTCTTTAAGGGTTCGATTTCTTCTCTCAGCTATACCATTTTGCTGAGGTGCTCTAGCTGCTGAGAGCTCATGCTTGATCCCAGTATTTACTAAAAATTGTGAAAGATTTTGATTGATTAATTCAATCCCTCGATCGGACCTTATTTTGTCAATACCAACTGGTTTTTCATTTAATAATCTTTTTGAAAAACTTAATCAGTTGTGCAGCAGTTTGGTTTTTTTATTTAAGAATGATAACTGAAGTAAATCTTGAAAAATCATCAATGATCACCAAGGTGTATTTCATTCCCCTTAAACTCATGACTGGTATAGGACCAAAAAGATCTATATGTAGCAGTTCTAAGCATCTGGAGGATGATTTACTACCCTGGTTTATAAATGAAGATCTTACTTGTTTACCAAACTGACATGCTGAACAAATTTTATCTTTTGAAAAATCTATTTTGGGCAAACCAGTTATAAGATCATGGTTACTCAGATAAGCAATAAACTTAAAATTTATGTGGTTCAACCTTTTATGCCATAACCAATTTTTAGGAAATTTTGAAGCTATAAAACAAACTGGTGCATTAGGTTGATCAGTCCAACTGACTTTGTAAGTATTTCCACAACGATTGCCAGTTAAGATGATCTCATCAGTTGAGTTTCTAACTGTGCAAGTGTGTATGTTGAACTGAACTGAACTGAGAAATTATTGTCGCATAATTGACTGATGCTTATTAAGTTATACTTTAAATTCTCAACTAGTAACACATATTTGATAGTAATGTTACCATGGATAAACTTACCCTTACCCAGAGTTCTACCTTTAGAATTGTCTCCAAAACTGATGTTCGGACCAATGTATTTGATCAGTGGGGATATCAATTTTGCATCCCCTGTCACATGTCGGGAGCATACACGTCCAGATACCAGATTGATTCTTTTTTTGTACCAGTCACCTGCAATCACACACAATGAATAATTTTGGTACCCATATCTATTTAGGTCTTAAACTGATTAGTCCTTTAGGAACCCAGACTTGGATTAGTCTAACTGACTTTCCAGTTGCTGTGTTCCAAATGGTTCTTCCCGGCTTGTGTGTGCTTGGTGTAATGTGTGCAGATGAAGCAATATGTGCTTTAGCCTTGTTCAACTGGTTGTTCAACCAATATCTTTTCTGAACTGGCTTGCAGTTGTGATAATTGGAATAACCATTTGACGAGTTATTGTTGAACCTTTTAGGTGACTAGCTTCATGAAACATTTGAAGTTTTAGGGCTATAACCAATTCCATACCTTTTAGCCTTGTTCTTATTTTCAATAGGCTGCTCAACTGGTCTACTCGGCTCCGGTTGTTCTTGTACCACAACTGATTTGACAAAGTGAATGTATTTCTCTTTGCCTATGTTCAGTTTTGGCTGAGTATCACTGGTAGAAGTTTCATCTTGGTTGCTAAAGCCTAAACCAATTTTGTCAGTAAATGAATTTTGCCTATCTTGCATTTCAGTTAGTGTAACTGATGATTTATTCCATGCTTGGATAAGTTCAGTTTGCTTTGAATTCTCAAGCGTTAACTGCTGAATTATAGATTGATTCTTGCTTCTTTCAGCATTCAGCTCAGCAATTTCCCGTTTAAGATTCAACAGTTCAACTGATTCATCAGTTTTAGTTTTATTGTCATTGGGATCAGTTTGCTTTGCTTTGGCTTCCTCAAAAGAGAGAGCAAGCTTGTGACACTCGTTGACCATGTCATGTAATGTAGAAATAAGTTCATCACGTGTAAAGTCAGTTGAACTAAAATCAAATACATGTTCACTGGTTGATTCTAATTTTGTGTCATCAACCATCAGACACTTGACTTCCTCATCATCGCTGGAGCTACTCAAGCTCTCAGATTCTGATTCATCGCTGTCAGTTTCTGCTCATTTGGACTTATTTTCCTCACCTAGAAGCACTTCATGTTTATTTCTGAATGATTTCTTATCATCCTTAGTTATTCTCTTGTGCTCAAATGATTTCTTTCCCTTTTCAGCTGAGCATATACTGTCCTTCTTTGACTTAGGACAATCAGCAATAAAGTGTCCAGTTTTGCCACAGTTGTAGCAAGCATTTGGTTCTTCCTTGGTGTCATTTATCTGATATTGTCTTTGAAAGGAACTTTGATCTCTTCTCATGAATCTTCCAAATTTTTAGACAAGTAATGACTTTCCGTCATTACTTAACTGATCAACAGTTTTCTCAACTGAACAAGTTGGTTCCACTTTGACAGCACTAAGAGATGTTGTAGCTGCTGGTGTACAAGGTTCTCCTTCTCTTGTTTGCAACTCAAACTCATAGGCCTTCAGATAAGCAAATAGATCATGTAGTTCGACCTTATTTAGATCTTTTGATTATTTCATTGCCATTGTCTTAACATCTCATTCCTTGGGAAGACCGTTTACTACCTTCAGCGCCATTTCTTTGTTTGAATACACCTTTCCAAATGCATTCAATTCGTTTATTATGTCGCTGATTCTTTCATCATATTTGTGCATAGACTCTCAAGTATTCATCTTGATGTTATCTAACTTTTGAACAGAAACTGAGAGTTTATTTTCTTTGGTTTGTTCATTGCCATCGCAGAGCTGAATTAACTTCTCCTAGATTTCTTTTGCAGTCTTGCGCATCTTTATCTTGCTGAAAGTAATTTTATCCAGCATTTTGTACAAGATGTCTTTAGTCACATTGTCCAAATTGGCTTTTTTTTTTGTCTTCAGCTGTCCATTCTTCTCTGCGCTTTTCAATACGGTGTGGTACACCCTCAATTATAGCAACAATAGTGTTTGCTTTCAGTATTCTCATGGGTCCTTCAGTGACAACGTACCACATGTCATCGTCTTGTGTAGCTAGATGAGCATGCATTCTAATCTTCCAATCGTCAAAATCTTCTCTGGAAAACATTGAGATTATGTTAAAAGAAAACATGATAATCAGTTTTTAGATAGGAATATTCATGAACAAGATTCAACTGCTCTAATACCACTTGTTATGATCGGTTGGGAGGTGAAGAAGTGTTTAGAAGGGGGGGTTGAATAAACACTTGACAATTTTGCACCCTTTTCAAGTAATGAGTCAGTTTAGTGATAAACTGAGCTCGAGAATCTTATTTGTCAATGTCGATCAGTTAACTAATGAAAGTGCGGAAGTAAACTGACTGACAAATATAATAAAACTGAAATTAAGAGACACAAAATTTATGGATGTTCGGAGAATTCAATCACTCCTACGTCACCCCTTCTATCTAGAAGATATGATATTCACTAAAAGACTTTGATCAATACAATGAGTTGTACAGACCCACTTCAGTTTTGGACTTAACAATGCCAAACTGAAACTCTTGTTTTCAATACATTTTACAGTACTCGACTGATCTGTAACTACTTGGCACAACTGATCTCTATAAGATCAAATAATACAACAGTAAGTGTTTGTGCTTGTAAGCTCAAATTATAGCCTTGAATGCTATGAATGTATATGCTAAGTGTGAGCTCTGAAATCTCTGAATATGAATAGAAAGCTTGTGAAGAGATTTCAACAGAATAACAGCTTGGTTGATTGAACAGTTATCTTATTTTATTTTCTCCGCTGCTCTTCTTGGCTATTTATAGGCTTTGCTTCTAGCGATAACACTGAATGTGATTTGAAACTTTATATCCATTGTTTGCCACGTCAACATTTTTCTGACAGTAGCACACTGTTTCATTGCTGAAATGCGGCGTTCCCACTATAAATTGAAGTCTACTTTTGTACAATTTGTCGGTTGATAGCTACATTCCTTTACTGATGACGTGTAAAACTGTTTTATCAGTTTTGACAAAGCCGATAGGATAAGCTGATTGCTCTCAACTAATTGTTGTGTAACTGATTAGTTTTAACCACTAGTAGAATTTCCTTGATTTACTTTGCATATTCAATGAATTCATAGGTAGATAATTGCCGAAGTAGACGCACGTGAAGTAATAGGGTATCATTTTACTTCGCATTATCTCCGAAGTCGTATCCAAGAATTAGTGAAGTCTTTGGTCGGTTCAACGAGAGAAAATCGGTCCGGAATTAGACCGATGTCGAAATAAAACGTCTTCTACGTCATCGATTTCATAAAGTGCAGAAGTAATAGCTTATATATAACTGCATAGTTTACATTGAATGACGAAGTAAACGTGTTGTATAACTTCACAAGTTTTGTATTATTGTGAGGTGACCTAGCGACAGTTTATGTAGAGGCCCGTATTTTGTATTTGTAAATTTGCGGAAAAATTTAAAATTTTCTCTTTAAATAAATAAAATGCATCATTCATAAAATATACTGATAAAAATATCCAATGTTTAAAGTAGCACCGGAAGTAAATAATGTTTTCAGAATAACAACTTAAAATAATTCGACAAAATAAAAACTGAGTTTGGAATAAAAATAGTAAGTAAACTGAAGCATGAGGTCCTGAGGTTCCTACTACTGCCGACCCAAGCTAACTCACTGGTCCCCGCCCTCGGCCCCGACCTCATCAGTACCTACAACAATCAAGTCTAGTGAGCATATATCGTGAATAGCAAGTAAATATATCGTAAAATCTGGCGTAATGCAAAAATATCGTATCATAGAGCGTAACGTGAAAATCTTGTCATGAATAATTATAAATACGTGCATAACTGAACTGAAAATCGCAAGTGAAATGTTTGCTCGATAGATCCCTGTCATGTAATAGCATATCAAAGTTTTCTGTTGAGAATATGTTCTACGCAAGTGGCCCATAACATGAACTGAATCGTCTGATCAGATTAAACCACAGTATACTGGCGGTAGAGATCATCACAGCCCTTGGACTGGATATCTGTACCCAAACATGAACATGAACTGAACTGGTCAGTGGTCACCGGGTGAAGTAATAATCCCATAAGTTGCCATCCCATGAGCGTGAGGTGGTCACTAGCAATATCGCATATATCTCAAAAAATTAACTTTTATATTTTATGCACGTAATATAATTAAATTCCTGTCTTATTTTACCAATTGAGTTGGATCGTTCCTAGGCTCGCTGCATCCTAATCCCAACATGAGAACATGCAACTAAACTTAACTTGACCAAAACCTCGTAATTGAAACCAAAAACGGAACAATTACGCCCAACGAACTTAGTATTCAATCATGGCTTCGTACCAACCCGAACCAACATCGAACCATCATTTAGCCATGATTAAAATACTGGAAAACATGACCATAGGGATGTAATACACGAATATTGTGCATGGAAGCCCAAAATCATGAAACGCTCTTTCGAGAGTCACTTTGGCACCTTGCACCGTAAATTCTTGTACGACCTTTAAACTTAACCAAATCACAAACGGCAAAAAACATGACCTTCTTAACTCAATGAGGTACTTTCCAATCCAAGGCCATATGCTAAAAGCCAACCAAGAACTCGAAACACACCTCTGAACCGAATCCAAACCTATTGTCCGATAAAATACAGCAGCAGCTCTTGAGCTTTCGTCGCTTCGTTTCGAGACTATCGGCCATTGGGGTTTGAACCACCAACCAGAGCCCTTTACCAAGATCCTAAGCTATGGTTTGAACCATGGCTAAGGGCCCTAGGCCAAACACAATTCAAGACAACACCTACGACAAACCCGAAGCCCCACCCGAGAACACATGCTGAACCGTGGGGGGCGTAGCATGTTTTGCTGTCAAATGAAGGATCCAATGGCTATGAGGTTAACCATGGTCCATGCTAAACATGCTAAGGTGTTGCATGAGTCATGGCTAAGGGCTAGGAGCCAACCACAACCCACTTGACACCATAAATTCGAAACTCAACACACAACCAAAACCATAAAAATGAATACCGATGGGGCGCTGTTCTTGTTTTGTTTTTAAAACCGATGGGACCGTGAACCAAGCCATGAAAGGGCATCTTGGTCATGTCCTAGACATACCAAGGAGGGGTTCTAACCATGGCTATAGCCCCTAGGGCAGCCAAAATCAGAACCCACACCTTAGGCAAGAAAAATAAGAAAACGAAACACAAAAACTTCACTATGGGAGTTGCTGTCCATTTCATCTTGCTTGTGGCGAAGGGACTCAAACCAATGGACCAGCACCTCCCTAACACATCCTAGTTCATGTCTAAAAGCAGCCTTGGGAGCATAGGAATCGAACCAACTTGCAAATCAACAAAAACAACCAAACCGTGAGGGCATAGGGTGAAGCCGAAAAATTCTGCACTACATTTTCGAAAATGGCTTGAAATAATTTCGGTTTTTTCCTTTTAAATTATGCACATGAAATGTTTTAAAATAATAATATGACTTGGTTGAAGAGTAAAAGAATGGTATAAACATGCCTTGGATTTGTTTGAAATGAAAACAAATTGATTACGACGACACGGCGCGGAGGAGACGGAGTTGCTTTGCTTCTTGTTTTTCTTTCTTGTTTTCTCCCTAGCTATTCTTGATTTTCTCTACTGAAAATGCTCTCAAGTTCGAAAATATGGAGAGGAGAGAAGGCTAGGAATGAAATGGGGATATTGCAAAATATTTGGGAGGTAGAATGGCAAGGTAGAAACTTTTCTATCCTTGAGTTGAGAGATAAGGGAAAAGATTGATTTGATTTGATTTAAAATGAGGTTGGCCGATTTCTTGCTTCCAAATATGGGTAGGAAAATTGCTTAATTAATAATTATTTAAGATTAAATGATGAGGGAATTATCTCCCAAGAAAAGATAAAGAAATGAATTAAAGATGGAGGGTTGCCAAATATTTTAAATTCTATCCAAGAAGTGGCCGATTTCTACACAAAAAAAGGGGAAATATTGCTTAAATCATTAATTATTGTTGATTAAAAATGAAGGGATTATCTACCAAGGATGGATAAGGAAAGAATCAAAGGAAATGAGTTGTCAAACTTTTTAAATATTCTAATGGTGATGGCCGAATTCTAGGATTAAAATGGAGGGAAAAATTGTTTAATTATTGAATTTTAACTCATTAAAGTTTTAAACACTAATTATGTATTTTAGTGAATTAATAAATTAATTTAGGATAGACATTATCTTGCATGTATGGCTAATTCTTTTAAATTAAATTAATAACATGTTAAGTTATAATTTATTAAATAAAATAAGTATAGGTTAACTTATCTCAATTGGTCACATATTTTATTTTAGGCTTTTAATTAAATTACTGGATATAAAGAATTTATTTACTACTTATCTCAAGTTAATTAAATAGATTCTTAAACATTCTTTCATATTAGAATAACTTATTATTTATCTTAAATAAATTGTAGGAATGTTTTCTTAATATTAAATTTTATCTTCATACTCCAACTTCAGTCCGGCCTCACTTATTTAACTTAAAAGATAAAACTAAACTTATGCGATTTAAAATGAATAATCATGACCAAACAACTTTAAAATGCCTTAAATAATAAAGAAATCATTTTTAATTTAAATACTTGAAATTATGCATGGCTTATACATAGTCTGATTTAACGGGTTCTACAGTTTAAGCCAAAATTCGTCGCTAATAAACCATCGCTACTTAGCGACAGTCTATCTCAACACCGTCACTAATTAACGACGGTCAGTTTTAACACCGTCGCTAATTAGCGACGATTTATCTAGAACTGTCGCTAAATATATTATTTTTTTTAAAAAAATTTAGTTTTATAATTTAATAAAAAATATTTAGTTTTATAACTATTTGTATATATTTTTAAATAATCTCCTCAACTCATCTAAATATCATATTTTTAAAATTTTAAATAATATATAAAACGATTTAACCTTGCGATAAAATAAACGAACAAAATTAATTTATGAACATAAATTAAAAATTGAAGAAACAAAAATTTACCTTAAAGCGAAACTAAAATCGCCCAAGAGAGAAAAATGGACCGAAGATGCGAAGTGGTGCGGAGGACAATGGAGATATTTATAAGCAATTTACGACGGTTTAAAGTAAAACAGTCTCTATTAACGACAGTTTTAATTACACTGTCGCTAATTTGCGACGGTCTTTTAAAAATCGTTGCCAATTTAGTTTAGCGACGGTTTTTAAAACCGTCTTCGATTTAGTTTAGCGACGACTATATTAAACCGTCGCTAATAGCAACAGTTTATACAGTTAGCGACGGTGTATAATCTATCGCTAAAATTGAAACCATCGCAAATGTTTAACATCACAACCGCCCAAACAAATAAAAAACTTTTACATTTAAAAGACTTCACAATTTACATTTAATGACGAAGTAGTATATTTAATGACATCATTTTTTTGCATTGTAGTGAAGTAATTAATAGAAAACGACTTTACAATTATTGAGTTGCACGTGATGAAATCTCTTTCTTTAACTTTGACACAATTTTAATATGACGAGTTATTTTGTATTTTATTACTTTATCATTTAATTTAGGGTTAAAGTAAATAATCATTGTTGGAAACTTAATTTCGGCTGTTTGACAAACCATTTATCTACTGGAACGAACTGATCAAGTATTCGTATTAAGCAACTGAAGTATCACGTGAAGTATCAAGGCAACCGAATCCAGCTGAACTGAACTTTCGAAGTTAACTGACTGACCAGTTGAACGTAACTGGATTCCTGAAGACAACTGACTGATCAGTTGGAAACTGATCAGTTGATTCACTCAGCACAAGCTTATCAGTTTCTTTCATCAGCTGAGCGCTCAGCGTTAACACGTTATCAAATGAAAGGGATGTTCAACCGACATCAGTACAAGCAGACTGCAACTCGTAGTGGAACGCTGCATTTCAGAGTCTACAGTGTACGATTGTCAGAAGAATATCGACGTGGCAAATCAACGGATATAAAATTCAAATATTATATCAAGTTACCGTTGGAAGAGAAGCCTATAAATAGGCGAACAGAGCAGCTGAAGTATACGATACACAAGAACTACTATTTTACTCAAGCTGTTACTCTACTGAAATCAAAAGCTCACTCTCTTACTAAGTTCTATCTGTAGCATTCAAGGCTACCGTCTTTGAGCTTGTTAGCACACTGTAATCTCTGTTATATTTTTAAATTGTGCTAAGATCAGTCACGAACTGAAATAGCCTGTTGTAACTCAGAGTTTCAGTTGTGGCATTGATAAGACCAAACTGAAGTGGGTCAGTACAAACATTGTATTCGATCAAAGTCTTTTAGTAGAAATCCTATCTTCGTGATAGAAGGGGTGACGTAGGAGTTATTTCATTCTCCGAACATCCAGAAACAAATCTCGTGCTTTTTACTTCAGTTACCTTTTATTTTAGTTATTCTATCTTTCATTCAGTTTACTTCCGCAACTGTATTCTCAGTTAAACTGATTGTCATCGACTTACGAGATATTAAGTTTCAGTTTGTCATTAAACTGAACTCAACCTACGAAAAACGAACATAATCTGTGAGTGTTTATTCAACCCCCCCTTCTAAACACTTTTCACTTATTAACTGATCCTTTCAATCATATTTTAATGCAACATAATTTTAATTTAACGAAGTAATTCTTGATCAATATAACCACACTAATTTTAATAAAGTAGTGAAGTAAAATTGTAATTTTCATTTTATCAAAATAATTTAATTAATATACAATAATACCACTATATACACATACACACATATATTCGCAAATCTCGATTTTTTTTCAATGAGGATCTCGATGGATTAAGAGATAATTAAAGGAAATTAATTAAAATTATGGTTCATTTTTTTACTTCACTAAATATAAATTTCAACTTTTTTTAACTTTTTACTTCATAAAACTACTCTGTCGAAGTAAAATGTTACAAAAACTTAGAAGTGAAGCCCGTGTTTTTTAAATTTTGAAGTAGAAAATAATGTTTTATTTCGTCGGTGTTATTACTGAAGTTGATTGGTATATACTACTTCATAATTAATAATTGCCGAAGTAACTTTGACGAAGTAAAAAACAAAAATTCTACTACTGATCATCCAGTCGTCTACAATTTTCAGTTAGCTTAGTTCAGTTTCCGTTGATTTTCTGCGCACTAATCTTCAGTTAGACAACCAATAGTTTGCGTATTTTTAGATCAGTTCTTTTAAGTCATCTTGATCAGTTTGCTCAATATTTTATGCTCAATTTGTCAAACTACCGAAATTAAGTTTCCAACAAGAATTACCCAGCGTTTTGTGAGCTTATCGAACTACTCCACGGACTGCTACCCGGGAGACTCCTTTCGGTCTGGTGTATGGATCCGAGGCCATGTTGCCAGTAGAAATCGAACAGGCTTCAGCCCGGATTCAAAATTATCCGAAAGAAAATGATCTAGCACGGATTCAAGAATTGGATTTATTGGAAGAGAAAAGGCTTCTGTTAGAATAGAAGCTTATCGAGGAAGAGTTGTCAAAGCTAGGGGTGGTATATCATACCGTACCGTATCGAAAATTCTATACCATATACCGTACCGAAAATTACGGCATAAGAAAACTCATACCGATAACGTACTGAAATTTTCGATATACCGAAAATTTTGGTACATATAACTAGCATACCGATTATACCGAAATTGTACGGTATACCGAGATTCCGGTACGGCATCGGTATATACCCATTTATACCGAAAAAAACATTACATTTTAAATTTTTTATAAATTTATTGTTTTAAAATAATATATATTTTAAAATTTTTGTATATTTTTTGGTATTTCGGTATATACCGAAATTTTCAAATTGCATACCGTTATCCTATCGAAAAATTCGGTATTGTTACCGTACCGTACCGAAATCTTCGGTATACCGAAAATTCGGTAAATTCTGTATTTTTTCGATACGGTAATCTCGATATACCAAAAATTCGGTATTTTTTCTCACCCCTAGTCAAAGGTTATAATCAACATGTTCGACCTCGAGAGTTCCAAGTGGGTGATCTGGTGTTAAAAAATCCAATCTAGTTGGACAAGTGGGTAAATTCGAAGCCAAGTGAGAAGGTCCTTGCAAGGTAACTAGAAATCTCAGTACATGAGCATTCTATTTAGAAGACAGTCAGGGTCGATCTTTGAAAAGACCCTGCAATGCTTTTCATTTGAAGAAATATTACACTTGATAAAATTTTGTGTTTGTAACTTGCGATTCAGTGAAATGAAAAGGGAGAATGACTCAAAAAATTGTAATATAAGACCAAGGATCCGTACTGTAACATCTACTACTTAAAAATGCTACTAGAATTTTTTTTTTCGACAAGCTCATTTTTCGAAATTCTTAAAATTATGCATGCATGCAATACTACTGAAAAATACACCTTTGAAAATAATGGTAATCAAATGACAATTAAAATACCACAGTTTAAAAATTGCCAACTCGGCCATCAATCAGGGGTGTAAAACTAAAACGAGTAAAAATCCTGAAAATCGTCAACATATAATAACCAACGTACAAAACCGATCGTGTCTATTCAAAAACTCAAAAAAACGTGATGTGCAGAAAATATGGCCCTCGGGTCATGTGCACACATCCAGCCCTGCCTACTCAGAATTCGACACCTCCAGCCTCCTCAACAATATGCTCACCTGCATCATTCACACCTAGTGAGTGTAAAGACTCAACACATCTGTAACTTTATTTCGAATACATATACATAACATGCAGCACTGAAAAATACTGTAATCAACATACATTTCATGATCGTAGGAAGTCGTATGCATAATCGTAACCTGTCAAAGCATAATCATATCCATAACATATATCATCATATCAATGTATACTTGTTCATTTTTTTAATTTGAATTCCGTTCATTAGCTTTGACTTTCGTATCATCATGTCAGTTGATGGATCCATCTACGTGTAACCGCGGTACCCGACGGCGGGGACATCAGCGACAGCATTACCCGCCCACTGAGCTTTGCCCTTACATATCATCGTATTAACGTATTCGTATTAGTTACAACCAACTCTCTTCCTTCAAAAACATGTCATCATATTCATCACTTAATAAAATCATGCATATACGTAAAAAAATTTCCTTAAAATCAAGAATGCGACATATTTTTCATAATTTCATAACAATCATGTTCGTATTACATAAACATTTAAAAACATGTTAAATTGTGATCAAGGCACTGCCAGTACTGAAATCTCGACTCGGTGCTAAATGACCATTTTGCCCTTGGAAACCCAAAATTACCATTTTACCCCTGGACCTCTAAATTTTGACCCGAATCTTCCCAAACTCCTTAAAACATCCCAAAACATATTTATAAGCATTTCTTAGAAGTAAACGCGTGCCTGTTTCAAAACTTAAACGATTCGTTTTAAAACTTGGACCGGGGTCCCGTTTTAACCCGAATCACCCCGAAACTTAACCAAATTTTTCCCAACTTAAACCGTGACTTAAATCTACATGACCAGCCTCTAAAACACCCGTTCCAGACAACTTATGACCCACGAAACAAGCCCAAAGGTCGCTGTAAATCTCCAGCGTATATACACAAATTTTCACAGCATGAGCGATTTTACGATAAAAAGCATATCTCTCTCATTTCTTATCCGAAAATTACGAATTTGCTATGTAATCGAAGATAACACAGAGTTATACAAATAATATGTTGAACATACTTACATAAAACCAACCTATAAGTTGCAGAATTCGATATAATAGAAGGTGATGAGTTTTGTGACACAGAAATTTCACAGCTTGTGCGGTTTTATGATAAAAATCATATCTCCCTCATTTCTTATTAGAAAATTACAAATTTGCTATTGAATCCAAAATATCATATATTTATACAAACCATATGTTGAACACATTTCCAGAAAACCATCCTATAAGTCGCAGAATTCGAAATAACAGAGGGTGACGGGTTTTGTGACACATAAATTTCACAGCTTGTGCTGTTTTACGATAAATATCATATCTCCCTCGTTTCTTATCAAACAATTACAAATTTAATATCAAATCGAAGATAACACATATTTCTACAAATTATATGCTGAACGCATTTACATAAAACCAACATATAAGTCGCAGAATTCGATATAACAGAGGGTGACGGGTTTTGTGATATAGAAATTTCACAGCTTGTGCAGTTTTACAAAAAAAATCATATCTCCCTCGTTTCTTATTAGAAAATTATGAATTGGCTATCAAATCGAAGATAACACAGAGTTCTACAAATCATATGTTGAAGACATTTCCAGAAAATCAACCTATAAGTCGCAGAATTCAAAATAACAGATGGTGATAGATTTTGTGACACAAAAATTTCACCGCTTGTACGGTTTTATGATATAAATCATATTTGCCTTGTTAAAACCGATTGGCCCTCACCAAAACGTGACTAACTCGTTAGTCCAGCCCCTTGACACCTTAACTCCCAACGTATACATCCCCTAACACCTTAAACCGGCAGTCCCTTACACAAGAAGTCAAGAAAACGTGAATTGCATCAAAGTGTAGGTGTATTTCATGTCAAAAATATGCAAAAATGATACCATATAATAGATCAAAAGATTTCTCATACTTAAACACACAAACCAACATATTATGATGTGAATGATGAGAAAAACGAGATTTTGGACGTGCCTTTGTGTTTATACGCTCGAAAACTCGAAGATCCTTGCGTAGGACGTGAACCGGAGAGGCGGGGAAGAGTTTTTCTTGAAAGCTTTGGGAAAACCAAGGAGAGTGGCTGCTGGAAATTTTGAAATGGCTGCTGGAGATTGTGGAGGGTCGGCCAGCATGTTTAGGGTAGGAGGATTAGGGTTTAGGTGGTATGTTTTAATATAATAATTAATGTATAATGGGCTCTTAATTTAAATAATGAGGTTAAAAAGGATTTTAGGCCCATTATGCAATAAAATAGTCCCATCAAGCTCAAATACACTCCCGTAAAATATTTTGTTTATGTACGTTTTTTAAAATATTGCTCGAACCCTCAAAAAATCTCCCAGCTTGCTAAATTTTGCGTACCGATTTAAAAATACGACCCGACGAGTAAAAATACCCACCAAGGCCCTATTTTCGAAATTCTGCCTTAAAACACTTCATATTAATAAATTAAAATTAATTATTCAATTACAATATTTTTCCTAATTATCCCCTGTCTCCGTTACTCGTTCAAGCACGAAATGTAATTTAAAACCCTAATGCATGAACTTTAACAAACCAAGAATTAACACTACATATTTATGAAATAAACTGCATTTAATGCATTAAAACAATTTAATAAAATAAAATAAATTTAATAACTTGCATGCATGTGGTTTACGTGGACCTTCAAATTTTCGTGACATTACACGTACCCTGGCTCGAGGACCTGCACTATGATTATCCTATAAGACCAGGGATCCGTACCCTGGCTCGGGGACCTACACCCTGATTATCCTATAAGACCAGGGACCCATACCCTAGCTCGGGGCTCCAAATCCTGACTATCTTATAAGTCCATGGACCCGTACCCTGGCTTAGGGCTCCGCGCCCTGACCATCCTATGAATCTAGGGACAAGTACCCTAGTTCAGGGCTCCTTGCCCTGAAGATTATTAAAAAATTCGGATAAATACGTCCACAAAATTCTATTAAGACTCCAGGAGTATACTAATTCCAAGATGAAGGAAGAATTGGAATGCCTCACAATACTGAGGGAAAAACAAACAACAAAATGCTTAAAGAAAAACCGGCTGCCCGATAACTTTTAAAGATGGAATAGATTCTCACCAAGTCTTAAAATATAAGAAGGAATAAGCAAAGGCGTTGTCATTAATAAAAGCCCAAGGGCTGAGAATACAAAAAAGAAAAGAGAAATACAATCCTATTCTACAGCTGGGGGATCTTCTCGGGACTCATTCTCTCCTACCCCAAAAAGACGATCACTTTCCTCCCCTGCCTCCTCATTCTCTTTAGGCAACGAAGCAATGACCCGATCAAAATTTGGAAAGTCTTTATCTGTCGGGATGAGTCCTGCTTCTTCAAATTGATCCCGACATTTGTTGAAGCCAGTTTTGAAGAAGGTATACGCCCTATCTTCCACTGCCTCTTTGAACTCCGGGGATGCAAAAAAAGAAGCCCGCCATTCCTCTTTGGATTGGAGGAAGTTTTCTAAGGAGGATTCAACAGTAATGGCCCGAGACCTGTACCGATCCAACTCTTCTGTCAGAGAATGAATTTGCTTCTCTGAAGAAGAAAGGTCCAGGGTAAGGTCCTGGACTTGAATTACTGCATCTTCATTAGCTACCCGGGCCTTCCTCCATCCTGCATGTGCCTCTTCTGATTCCGTCCTTAAGCCATCAACAACCGCCTCATGAAGGAGACGGTCTCGTTCCAGTTCTCCCTGAACTTGTTGATGCAATGTAGTAAGGGACTGAGCCCGTGATGCTTCTTTCTTAGCAATAGCGGCCACTTCCACATATGCAGAGACTAGCATTTGAAGATCTTGTAATGAGCAAACAAAATTAAAAATATGTACGTAATATAAAAGAAAAAGAAAGTAGGGAGTGTAGAGATTACAGACAGGGCCCGAGCAGTACCCTCAAAAAGTTTGTGGTTGGGACCCAGTCCTCGGAGGTAAGCTTCCTCGGCAGGAGAAGCCATCCCTTTCAGTAGCTTAACTCTGGCGGAAGAAACCTCATCGAGAAAAAGATTGCCTCTAACCTCAGGGGGACTAAAGTGAGTCTGTCCATGAGGAGAAAAACATGTAAAAGTCGCTCGAGATGGGGCCTCACTGCCATCCTCGATGTCACTCATTAGAACAATTTCCGAGGTATCGGATGTTTTTCTTTTTCGACGGAAAAGAGGGGCCGGGTCCTCGGGTTCCTGGGGAGAGGTAGGAGGGTTGGTTCTCTGTTGGGAAATAAGGATGTCCGTCTCAAGGGCAATATTGGGTCGGTCTTCAACCAGCCTTGGATTTGTGCTAGAAGCCTGGTTCTCAGTAGCACTATGGACAAAAGTCTTCTTGAAACGTCTGCTTAATCGTTTTCTTAAAACGTGCTAGAATTTTTTTTTTAAACCTCACTAAATCGGCCGAGTTGCATAAAATATTTTAGAACCATTTTAAAATAAAACAATACACTATATATTTAAGAAATACAGCCCATACTATAATCTCTCAAAAATTACTCAAAAGCATAAACAAAAAGTCATAAAAATCCTTAACATGAATCATAAACATAATTGCGGAAAGCTCGAAGCGTTGGTCCTCGGGTCGTGTGCACCTTCAGTCCAGTCAGGTCAACCATCAAGACCTCCCATAACATTAATATCATAAACACCTGCATCAATCACACCTAGTGAGTCTAAAGACTCAACACACCATAATCTTGATAACAAATAATACGTATAAAATCACATGCAACAGTGAAAAATACTTGTACTTAAAATAACATTTTAATGAAAATGCATAAACTTTAAAAACATTTTCATGATCCTTTTGCATCAAAATTTTCATAAACATATTCATGTCATCTTCAACATATTCATATACATATTATCATCAACATATACGTATTTCATTTTCTTTTCCTTGAATTCAGATCGTTAATTGTGACTTTCGTGTTCATCTACGTCTACGTCTACGTGTTGGGCGATGGATCCATCTACATGTAATCACAGTACTGGGCGACGGGGACACCAGCAACACTCTCACCGGTCAACTGGGCATTGGCCTTACGTATTAACATATCATCGTATACATATACATATTCATATCCGTATCCAAGGAAACACGATCGTCGGGCTCCCACTGGGACCATAGCCCTCACGAAATTTCCAACATATCATCGTATTAGTCATAATTACTTCACTTCCTTCAACGTGTCATATTATCATCACTTTATAATATTTTAAACATGCATATAAGGTTTTTCTTTTAAACCAAGCATGCAACATGTCTTTTAAATGTCAACCTAAAATCATAAAAATCCATGGACATTTATATATCATAATTTATCATAGTAAAATCGTAAACATCCATAAACATTTTAACATATTAAAAATCCGTAACCATTTAAAATAAACGTTTAACATATAAAAATCAAAAACATTTAAAATAACATTTGACATATTAAATCATAAACATTTAGAATCAACCTCATAAATATTCATATCCATTTAAAATAATCATATTAGCATGTAAAACAACATTCAGGACACTGCCATGACGTTTACTAATTTCTAGGTGTAAAATGACCGTTTTACCCCTGGACGTATAATTTTACGTTTTTGACTTTTTCTCAATTTATTTGACTCTAACATGTCCCAAATAATTATCTAAGCGTACATGAATTTTCTCATATTTTTATTTAGCTTAAATCGATGACTTTTAAATTAATCTTTAAATATAACGTATTAACGCGTTTTAATCCCAAATTAAACTAAAACTTAATATAAAATTCCCAAATTTAAAACTTAGACTTTTAATAATTATTTGAGCTTAAATATAATTTTTCATAATTTTATTAAGCTTAAATCTAGGCGTTTCAATTAATTCTTTAATTAATGTTTCGTGAGTCGATTAAATCTCGGATAAATCCAAAACTCGTTATTTTGATCCAAAATTTTAAACATAAAATTTTTATGATTTATTCTACTCTTCCAAGTCATGAGCCACCCCCGTGGACCCTTCAATTTAATTTAAGCTTTGTTATTTTTGTTTTTGACACCTTATCGAACACACCGAGCCATCTCCTAATTTACTCGAGCCACGCCCAAGCCACCTTGAGCCAAAACCTAGCCAACCCACCTAGGGACCCTACTGACCAAGCCCAGCCCAAAAAACCTAGCCCTGGCCCGCTCAATTACCTTCTGGAAACTGACCCTGTAAGGTCCAAAATTTAGACAACGTAATCCAACCGCATGCAAATCTAGGAAATTTGAAAATGAGTAAGTAATTGATTTTAATTGCTAATTAATTATGTGACATACTTGTGCATATGCTAAATGAGATTTTTATTGTCATCATGCATAAAATTGTATTTTTAGGAATATTCAAGTGACGATCGAGGAACGGGGTCCGAAGGCTGAAAAACGTAAAATGTTTTTATTAAATAATTATTTTTAATTATTTAAAATATGGTTGATGCTTTTAGAATTTTTGAAAATATGGGGTTTTGAGGTGATTTAATAAGCCAGGACGTAAATTTTATCGGTGTTGGCTTTTCAACTAAAATACGAGCTTTTAAGCAGTCCGGCTATTTAATTCACGAACTTATTTTATCAAAACTTTGTTAGTATTTTATTTAAATTCTAATTTAACTAATGGGCCTAATTAGATGGCTTAATAGGCCTAATAAGCCTTGTAGGTGTTTAACTAATATTTAAAGTGTAAAATAAATCACAAACCCTAGCCTACTTGAAAGAAAAGAATCGGCCACTCACCTTTTTAAAACTAAAAAACTCTCCCAACACCCCTAAAACACACACAACCTCACGGCACTTCACACAATTTGGAGAGGGTCTCGAAAGGGCAAGCAAGATCAAGCCATCGTCGCGTCCCGTTCTTCGTCGTCAACGTATATTCGAGCGTAATCTACGCAAAGGCACACCCTAATCTCCTTTTCTCATCCATCATATCATATTATTGTTTTAAATATTGAATGCATGAAGATCACAAGGAAACCCTTTGGAATTTTCTGTTTTTAGCACATATATGTTGTAAACTCATGACTTTGTATTCCATAACTCGTTCTATGCATGTAAGGGGCTGCCATGACGTTAGGTTATGATCTAGAGTTGCTTTTACATGAGTTTAAAAAGGACCCAAACACTCCAAGCCGCTGCACCGTAAGCATCACACGAGAATAATCGATTTTTGTGCTGTCATGGGGTCATGGGTTCGGTTTCTGTGGTCCAGGGGTTGGGGCATGGTTGGCTCATTCCAAGGGCTAGCCAAGGTCTTGAGTGGGTCAGGGAGGGAGTCCTAGCCAGGCTAGGACACACGGTAAAGGCTGGAGAAGAGTCCTTGCAAGCAAGGACTCTACCCGAGAAGCAGCTGCAGCAGTTGCTGCCTTCGCACGGCTGCTGTGGTTCAAGGGCTCCATGCGTGGGGCACGGGCTAGGTTAGGAAGAGTCCTTAGGGTCCTAAGCAAGTGTTCTTGAGTTGGGTTTGGGTGGTAGGGCGTTGGCTGTGTCCACACGATCACACAACATAGAGTCCATGCATCACACAACTCTCGGCCAGAATAGGTGTTACTTGGGCTGCTTCGTTTTTCGGTTTTGGGTGGATATCTTGACAAACTTAGAGTCCAGTAGGGTACTTTGGCATGTTGGGCAAGTTTTGGTTCGACATGGCTCGGGAGTAACTCGTGAAAATTAAGAGATGGCTCGGGGTCGAAGTTTAGGTGTTAAAATGAGTTTTAAAACAAAGAAAATTTGGAAAACGACTCACGGGGGTCGAGTCGTGATCCATAAGGGCTAAAATAATATAAAAAGACTAAATTTAGAATTTAGGAATTTTATATTAAAGTTTGGTATTTTTCGGGATTAAAACACCGTTAAAATAATTAAGAAAAGATAATTGAAAAAGTCTAAGTTTTAAGCAAAATAAAATTACGAAAAAATTCATATAAGCTTAAATAATTATTTGGGACATATTAGAGTCATGAAATCAAGAAAAAAGTCGAAATCATAAAATGTCGAGTCTAGGGGTAAAACGGTCTTTTTACACCGGGAAATGAGTAAAGGTCATGGCAGTGCCCGAAATGCTGTTTTCATGTTAAATATGGTATTTTAAAATGTTTATGAATTTCTCATGATTTAATTATGATTTTTAAATGTCTTAGAAATTTTTATGATTTAAAGAAGACATTTAAATACATGTTGCATGCTTGGTTTCAAAAAGGGAAAAAGGTAAATGTTATTAATGATTTTATAAAGTGATGTGAATGAAAAACGTTGAAGGAAGTGAAGTGATTGTGACTAGTTCGTTAATGATGGCAATATCGTGAGGGTGATGGTCCCAGTGGGAGCCCGACGATCGTGTTTCCATTGTTACGAACAGAGGATATGAGGATTAACGTAAGAATGGGAATATCGTGAGGGGAAAAGGCCCCAGAGGGAGCCCCGACGATCGTATTTCTATTCGATAATGCTTGGCCAGGGCCTAGTTGACCGGTGAGAGTGTCGCTGGTGTCCCCCGCCGCCCAGTACTGTGGTTACATGTAGATGGATCCATCGACTTTTGAGGATTGAGGATAGTCACAATTAACGATCTGAATTCAACTAAGGATAAAGGAAAATGTTTATGATCATGATTAAAGGATTTATGTCATGTTGAGGATAATGTTAAAGTTTATGCATGTCATGAAATGTTATTTTACTTAAAAGTATTTTCACTGTTGCATGTGATTTTATTATTATACTACTCGTTATCAAGATTATGGTGTGTTGAGTCTTTAGACTCACTAGGTGTGATGGATGCAGGTGGTATTGAGGGAGGTCTTGATGAGTGATACTACTGGACTGAAGGTGCACACAACCCGAGGACCGGCGTTTCATTTTCCGCATTATGCTTTATGATTTAAATTAAAGATTTTAAGACTATTTATTTATGCTTTTGAGAGTTTCTGAGAGTTTTTGAGAGGCTTAGTATGAGCTATACCTTTTCAAACTTATTACTTTTAGATTTGGCAAACAGTAGACGCTATTACTTTATGACTATTTCACTTGAATTTTTAAATGCTAGTGGGTTGACGTTTATTTTAAAGAGGGCAAAATATTTTCATGTGTTAGTTTATTGGCCGAAAAAAAAAAAAAATTTTTCGAGTACTTTTAAAGCAATAAAAAGGGCAGACGTTTCAGTTGGTATCAGAGCAATGGTTCTGTAAAGGGTTGTGCCACCATCAGCGCCGGAAAGATCAGTCGTCGAGCCTCAAATTGTAAGTATACATGCTTTATGTGATTATATGATGTTACCTGCATTATGTCATGAATAAGATGTTTACGTTACATGTTTATTAGCTTCTTGATTATTTATATTTGCATGCTTAAATTGTTAAAGGGGATAGGCTATGTCACATGATTAGGAAACTTAGATTTAAATGTATGTTGGTTACGTTAAGACTTTGGAAAACATTCAGATAAAATGCCTCCTAGACGTGCCCCCGTTAATGGAAACCAAGCAGAGAATAGCGTGAATCAACAAGGAAACGTACCACCACCACCACCACCAGGAGATCCTGCTACTCGTGCATTAGAAGGTATGGCTCGTCTCTTCGAGCAACAGTTACAGCAGCAGCAGCTACAGCAGCAGCAGTTACAGCTGCAGTTACAGCAGATGCAGCAGCAGCAGCCACCTAGGCCGCCGCGCGACGTTTATGATCAGTTCCGGAGGCTAGCGCCAAAGGAATTTTCTGGCACTACCGATCCTTTTGCTGCAGAGGGTTGGATCCGTTCCCTAGAAGTACACTTTCGTTATCTAGACATGGGAGATGCCGACCGGGTGAGGTGTACCACTTATCTACTGAGGGATGACGCTTCGTTATGGTGGGAAGGAGTAGAGCATGGTGTTGACCTTGCTGCACTGACATGGGCTCAGTTCAAGACCAAATTTTATGAGAAGTACTTTACTGCGGATGTCCGGGGCCGGATTAAGAGGGAGTTTATGACTCTCCGTCAGGGAGACGTACCTGTTGCGGATTTTGTGAAGAAGTTCGATAGGGGATGCCACTTCGTACCCCTTATTGCTGGCGATGCGGAAGAAAAGATGAGGCACTTTATGGATGGCCTACGTCCTACCATTCGGGATAAGGTCATGATGATGCGTCCGGGGGATTATGCTACAGCAGTTACATTTGCATATCAGGCTGAGCAATCTTTGAGAGATATTGATTTCGAGTTACAGCGCAAGAGGCAGCAGCATCAGAATAATAATCAGCCTAATAAGAAGCCATACACGGGTCCTCCTAGACCTCAAGGGCCTCAAAAGCCCCAAGGTCAAGTCAACAAGCCAGCACCGCCAAAGCCACAGAATCCGGGAGCACCAAAGCCACAGAATCCGGGAGCACCAAAGCCAACTGAGAGACAACCTTGCAAAAAGTGCAACCATACTCATCTTGGCAAATGTGAATGGGGAACTTATAAATGTTTTTACTGCAAGGAGGAGGGGCACATAGCCAAGGATTGTCCAAAGAGGAAAGCAGTTGCTACGGCCCGAGCTTATGTTATGAACGCCGAGGAAGCTGAGGGAGAGGCAGACACTACCCTCATCACAGGTAACCTAGTCATTTAACATTTTTATATTGCTTATTTATGCATGAAATGTTAAATTGGTTATTAGAATTGTTTGGGAAATTTCAACCTAGAATAAATTAGGTTGCATGTTCTACTTAGTTGGACTTAAGTGATGATTTTAGAAACCTTAGAGAAATAATTCGAATTTGGTGCCTTATTTTATGTGAAGGATGTGATTCCAAATAAAAAGTGTTAGGGCCAAAATTAAAGAAAATCATAATTAAGGGGGAGATTCGAATTATGGGGTTTAATTTGCAATTTTCGAAAAATCTAAGGGACTTAATGGCAAATATTCGAAATTTAAAGGACCTAAGTGCAATTTCCGAATTCTTAAGGATCAAAATGTAATTCTCAAGACATAAAGGACTTAATTGGAATTTCGAAATAAGTTATGGATTAAATTGCAATGATTTGAAAATTTTGGGTCAATAGTGCAAATTTCAAAAGTTAAGGGACTAAAGTACAATTTTTCCTAGAAATGTTAAAGTTTAACGCGAAGTCTTCATAAAACTTTAGGGATTTAGTGATAGTAAATCCTTAAGATTCAACATGAAAAGATTTAAAAGACATCTTTACCGCAGGAAGGATTTTCATTCAAGGAATAGCTACCTATGCATTGCTAGATTCAGGAGCTACACATTCTTTCATATCCGAAACCTTCACCAAAAGACTGAATATTACTCCTCAAGATATGGGTCTGGGTTTCAAAGTTTTTATTCCTTCCGGTGATCAGATGCTCACGTCCAAGATTGTCAAGAATCTGGAGCTTCGGTTATTCAAAGATGTTGTCCGGGCAGATCTTATTGTCCTTCCTATGCCCGAATTTGATATTATACTTGGGATGGATTGGCTATCAGCGAATGGAGCTTCGATTGATTTTCGTCAGCGATCGGTATCTATTAGGCCACCTAGTGGTAAATCTTTTGTCTTCGAGGCGGCGAGAAACAAGCAAATGCCGCACATTATCTCTTGTCTATGTGCGAGGAAGCTTATTAAATGTGGATGCCAAGCTTATTTAGCCTGTGTCACTACTGCACAG